>NC_137497.1:20646220-20858720 GCF_041902795.1 Electrophorus electricus | reverse complement strand
GTGAGTGTTGTGTGCGTGAGACAAAGTGAGAGTGTGTGACAGAGAGAGATGTGTAGCGTGTATGTGTGAGAAAGAGAAATGTAGTGTGTGTAAGAGTATTTGTGTGAGAGAAAGCGAAAGGTGTAGAGTGTGTCAATGTGTGTGTGTGTGTGTGTGTGTGTGTGTGTGTGTGTATGAAAGTGTAGCGGTTAAACATTTTAATAAATTGTCAGTAACAGATGATAAGGTTAATTGGGGCACGACCCTGATTAACAGGGACATTTTTTAATGAATTTTAAATAATTTATTAGTGATTAATAATTCAGTCTCGAATCACGAGAGTCGCCAATCTGATATGTCATTATTGCGGGCGTCTACCAAACATTATAATATAACTCTGGGCTCGCAGACGTTATAATCAAAGTATGTTTATTGAATAAGCAGAGATAAGAAAAACAATCATTGACTAGGATTCTATTAATGACCAGGAGTGTCTAGTTCACTAGACTCACTATAACTATCATAACCATGTGAAAATGATCACTGATGATTTGTGGTGAATAAAAGTAGCTAACTAGGCTAATAACGAAAAAAGAAAAGTGAAACTGTGTTAAGCAACCTGTGGGAATGCCCAACCAGCAATCTACTACTATCTAATCAACCAAACAAGACCAACGAATTAAACTTATTAATCAAACAAGAGTCGTGGTGAGAGAACACGAGTGAAGTGTAATAGATGTGTCAGGGGGAAAAGGGGAAACCATTGAAGCAGCTGAAGGGGGAACTAATTCTAGGAGTGAGGAGGTTGTATCACAGGTGAGAGGAAAGAGTTAACTAATCTAATCTGATGTATAAACAAAAAAGTTACTAAAGTTACAACCGGTAACATAAAAAGGGAAATGCCTGTTCTCACGACTCACTGGCGCTCGACCACGTAAAACCGTCTTGGTGGCACAGAGAGAGAGAACCAGCTTTCCATTCCCATATACACTGCACACATTGAACATCTACCTGCGTTGGTGTGTCCATTTAATTTTTTCTGTGTGCTTCCTCAAATATTTTAACTGTTTGTGTACATCTGTAACAGTGAGTGGTAAGGAGGCAGACGTATGTGCGGAGAAGAGCGAGCTTTATTAAGGGCAAATCCAGAGTCGTAGTCGTTAGGATAGTCCAGGGTCATAGAGCCAACACAGAGATTTACATGGATACATTATAAACCAAAACACATGAAGGCAAACAAGGGAAGCAAGCAGTAACAGAGGCTTGGAAACACGAAGGCTAAGACAAACAGTCAGACTAGGATACACAGAGTACAAACTTACAGATACAGATATGGGCTTTCAAAAATATCCAAACATTCAAACATCCAATACAACCACATTTAATAAACAGCCAAGACACAGAGAGTAAGACAGGGTTTAAATCAGGAACTTAACAAGACTAGAAACAAGGAACAGGTGTGGAAAACAGATGAGGGGCAGAGAAAATGAAACCAAGAAATGGAACAACTAGGAAGTAAAAGAAAACAGACACGATTGGGAAACCACGGAGACAGTGACGCCAGGAGGGTGGACATACGTGACAACATCCAAAAGCCAACATGAAACACACTGCTGATATGATCTACAGAGTCATACACAAGTTTCAGACTCTCTCTCCTGGCACCCCAAACTTCATAATGGGAGATTTTAATCATTGTAATATGAGAGAGACTCTCAAAGATGTCCAGCAGTACATTACCTGCCCTACAAGAGGAAATAAAATCCTGGACCATGGTCATGCATCTATAAAAATGCCAATAGAGCATCCAGGAACCCTCACTGGCTGTATGTGACCACCACACTGTTTATCTGGTCCCAGTATATAGACCATAGACCAGTATATAGATGCTGTTACTGGGAGGTGGAGTGGAGTGAAGATGCTGCTATAGCAGTGACATATAAAGGAATTAGCAGGAAAGGAGTCACAGATGACTGTGTGTTTGGATTCAATGTAAAGTCCTAGAGTCTGTACTGCTATGACAACAGTTACACTGTCTGGCACAATAAGAAGAGAACTGACATCTCTGCTCCCACCTCCAGCTCCAACAGAGTAGGAGTGTATCTGGACTGGCCTGCCAGCACTCTGTCCTTCTACAGTGTCTCCTCTCACACACTCACACACTTACACACATTCCACCCCACATTCACTGAGTCCCTCTATGCAGGGTTTAGATTTTGGTGGTCTCATTCCTCAGTGTGTGTGAGAGAGCTAGGATAGCCTCCTGTGTCCTGGAGCAACACCAGAGTCTGCAGGGAAACACACACTCCTCTACACACACAACTGGTGAACATCATAATACACACATCCTTGCTGAGTATAAAACACATACCCACACACACACACGTTACATCTCTCGCAGTATACACTACCTCACGAACACACACACACACACACACACACACACACACACACACACACACACACACACACACACACACACACACACACACACACACAATGCAATCATAACCTCACTGTGTTAAACTTGCTGTACAAATCTACACATTAAACATGGAACTCTTTGGAAACTGTGAAAGGTTTTTCATTTTGTTTTCTGTGTGCTAGACTGATACAGGTGCAGATGTACACAGTATGAGTGTAATGCCTAAAGGATTTTTACAATAAAATACTGGCAACACTCAAAATCTCATACCATAACACCAAAACAGCACACACTGCTGAAACTGGTACCTCCACAGATAAATAAACCAAAAACAACTATCCAACAGCTGAATAACCCCTCAGCCTCAAATTCGCCACAGCCAATTAGCCATCACCACAAATTACCCCACAGTCCCTCATTAACAACCAAATCAGCCAAATTGCCCTCAACAAATTCCCCCACAGCTTAAAAACCCCTCAACAACAGTTACACCATTACACTAATAGCCCTCAATCACAACTACCCCAACAGGTAAATACCCACTCATCCTCAACCACCCCACAGCCATAGCAACACACTAGCAACAACTTGACACTCCATCGTAACCACCTAGCAAGACCATAGCAACCAATTGGGAACCCATAGCAGTGACCTGAGATACCACAGCAACAACCTAGTGAGACCATATCAACCACTCTGTAATACCCTAACAACCACCTGGGATACCATAGGAAACACCTATCAAGATCTATAGCAACCACCTAGCAAGACAATAGCAACCACTTGGGACTCCACAGCAACCACATAGCAACTACCTGGGAATGGCTCAACAGTATTTCAGGATTTCATTTTATATGTAAACTGCATTTGATATTTCACAGTATCAACATTAAAAAAACACTAAACAACCCCTCATCCTCAACTACCACTCAGCCATTTAACCCTCAACCAAATTTACCCCCACAACAAAATATCCCACAACATTTACCCTAGCAACTCCATAGCAACATCTTGGCAACATCCAAAACAACCATCTAGGGACTCCATAGCAACCACCTATCAAGACCATAGAAGCAAATTGGTAACACCTTAGCAACCACATTTATTATACTAATAGATAGTCCATGATTTAGGTCATATAAAAATAATAAACTGATTTTTAAATCTACCCTACATAAATGCTGTTTAAACATGATATTTTAGCTGTTGAGACATATTGTAGTCAGCTTTTAATCTAATGTCACCAAGTTGCCCCCTTTCATTACTGTAACGTCACGGAAGGGCGTGGAGCAGGACGCACAGACTTCTCATGGCTTGTGAAACATTTAATGACACAAAACATAAAGACGATGGTGGCACTCACAAATAACATTAACAACCAGCATAGACACACTTAACACTAATGACTTTAACATTAACACAAGCTAGTCAAACAAGGTTACTAATATCACATTTGGACGCTAACAAACAAACATCAACACGCTACATCAACAATGACCAACACACTGCACACTTTGACACGGGTTTATATACATTTAGACAAGGCGAGGTGCAGGTGTGTGCAGGCGTGGCCATAAACACAGATCCTCCCGCTGCACGTGGCGGGCCAAACCACGTGACTCGCGGAGGCGAGCGTTCCATGACAGTTAGCAGTTACCCCCAGTGTTTCTATACTTGTCATTTGTCTTTTTTCTAATGTCACTGTGTGAGAGCCAAATAATTTCCCCACATTACGTCATCATTGTATAAGAGCCAAAATTCTTCACAGAAATGCTTGAGTCAAATTACTTCATTTAATTCATCTTACATTCAGACTCGCCACAGTTGCTCTGGTGGCTGAATACTGAAGGTTTTGCATTATCCCTGCACATGTACATTGAGATGGTAAAAAGTCATGACAGTTTTATGAAGTGTTTAAGATGGAAAAAAAAGGCCAAGCCACAAATGTAATTCTTGACACTGAGATGACGTGAGGTAATCTGAAACTACAGAAATATAAATGTGGACATCAGTGTACATTTACAGCATTTGGTGACTTACAGAAGTGCTTTGTAGTCTCTATCAAATACAGATGCTCAGGTGAAAATAGAGAGGTAAGTGTCAATAATACTCAGGCTAAAGTCCAGCATAGAGGGGAACTTGACTGTGGACCAAAATTTCATAATTATGTTATGCGTTATCCGTTATGAATTAATATGTTCTTAGTGTGTTTACCCTTTTATTAGCAGCAAATACCCTGAGTATACATATGCATTAGGGATCCCTTGCGTTACATGTGTTTAAACAGAATCCAATATGACATATGACCAGTTGTAAAAAGACTGCATTCTGAAGTTAACTGACTATGCATTCTGAAGTTAGGTGACTAACCAACATGTCTTGCACTGAGTACAGGTCAAGATTCATTGGTCTGTGCACAACAATGCTCATATGATAAAAGCATTTAAATTTCATATATGTATTGTTAATTTACATGTTCAAGTACACTGATATTTTCATATAATGAACAATCTCAGTAACTTCAGAACCACCCTAGTTATGCAGAAATGGAACCCCAGTTATGCAGAAACTTTCTACTCACTTTTAATGGAACTGGCAGACCTATGGACATACAAACACAAAAGAGAAATATTTAAACTTATGAAATGTCTAAAACAATACGTTTTATCTTGCAAACAATGTCTATTAACTAAATGATACTAAATGCTTGTAAACATTTTATGTGATTTCTTTCAACTCATATGACCCTGCTTTATATGAAGAGTGCATTTTGAACAGTTACTGAAAGAACGAATGAGCTGTCTGGTGCTTCCATATACACCTATAAGTTAATTTATTACATCTTGATCTACTGACTGCAGGTGTAATGGCAACCTGCAAACAAGCATGAGAACAGAAACACATTCATTTCCATCATGTCATACTAAGGTCACTCCATACAGTACATAATTAGGCCCACATGTCAATGATATGAATTATGAATTTGTATCAAATTGCACTTACACAAACCGTCAAGTGTTTCACCAGCTGTTAAACCTGCAAACAGTGTAACAAAAGACAAACAAAATAAGAAATTTGACAAAAAGTTACCTTAATAGGCTACAGTATCACTACTAACAGCTATAGCTAAATACTATAACAGTCACAGATTATTATGAAAGCTTCATCTTACTTTTAGGTGTCACGGTACGGCCCCTCCCCCCCTCAAGTCTGCGTGCGTGTGTGTGTCTGTGTGTTCGTATTGCCACGCCCTCTTGTGTTGTGCACCTGACCCTTGTTGTGTGTAGTTGTCATGAGTGTATATAAGTCTCGTTTCGTATCGTCAAAGTTGTCGGTGTTTGATCCAAGTGTTAATACGTGTATGTTTAATGTGTAAATAAAACGTATGCTTATGCTCGACGTGCCTCGTCCCCGCAACACCGACCTACCAAGGATGCCTGGGAAAGGCAAAAAGAAGAAGGGAAAGAAGGGAAGTCAATGCCCTCCCACAGCACGTGTAGCGAGGTCTCCCATGGTCCTGGGCACCCTCCTGACTCCAGGTGCAGATCCAGGTACGGAAGCAGGGGAGGTGTATGGAACCCCCGGCGGGGGACCTGGACTAGTACAACGCCTTCCAGTACTCGGAGTCGGACTCTGTGGACTCATACTGTCCAGCGGAGAGGCCTTCCCTCATCCTGGCCTCGCTCCAAGGAACTACCGGGAGGGAAGAACCTGCTGAACAATTTTGGGGGGGCCCTGTGTATGGTCTGGGATCGAACGGCGCAGAGTCCTGCAGAGAACAGCCGGATCAGGAGGACCGCTACTGGGAGATGGAGTCTGCTGGGTCCTACGATCCCTATCTGGACGATCATATGGGAGACACAGATTATGGAGAGACAGAGGAGTGCAGCGACGTCTGTCTGCAGTCGGAAAGTTGTTCCGATTGTGAGGAGGAAACTTCTATGGAGGTAGAGTACCCTCATAGGGATCTTCTCTCCCATGGCGACACCAAAAGTTCACACAGCAAGGAGCCTCCAGCACCCAAGGCACCGCCCAGGACACGCCGCCCAGGTGCGAGCTAGCGAACAGAGGCGGCTAGCAGGGAGGCACTGTTGTCAAATATGGACACTCCCCCGCTTGAGGCGAGGAGCTCTAGAGCGTATGCACCTACGCCGAAGCCTTGTACAGGCAAAAAGGCAGAGGCACCAGTACCAGAACTGGGACAGTGGCCGCTACCTAGGCTGGCGAGGGACACTTCCCACCAGGATGGTCAGTCTTTGACCCAGCCGACGACTGGGGGACTGGCTGGAGTTCCTCCCCCCTTCCCTGGGCTCTTGAATTTGTGTGGGGTCATTCATGTGCCTGTGCCTGTCATCGTGTCTGTCCCGATTACACTAAATGTACCGGTCGATTTGTTCCTCTTTGTGCCTGTTAGTGTGTGCGTCCCTGTCTGTCATCGTCTTGGTCCCTGTCTTTCCCCCGCTGCCCTGTTTGCGCTGGCCCGTGGCGGGTTGTCTGGTCCTTCAACGTCACCTTTTGGCGTTGGTCTCGGGGCCGCAGCCCGGTAGGCTGACGCGCCAGGAGTCATGCCCTTGAGGGGGGGCTCTGTCCCGGTATGGCCCCTCCTCCCTCAAGTCTGCATGCGTGTGGGTGTCCTGCTTAGCCCCCGTCTGTCACATTAGGAAATATGAAGTTTAACGCTATCTGTGAACCTATGGAAAGAGAAACACACCATTATCTTAACGCAGTGATTATAAAAGCATAATATTAACAAAGGGCTGAGGCATTGTCTCATTTACCCAGATACAAATAGGCTTTAGCTAGTTAATATTTTTGTATGCGTACTGTTATGTACCTGTCCAAGCTTCTAACTGCATTTTACAGAGTTCAGATCATCAATGGTCAGTTTCTGAACACTGCTAACCAGGCATTTGTTTAGGTTATAAACCATTTTCAACAAAGTGTTAGCACTGTCATGGCAGTGGCATGGCTGTGAAACATCAGTAACAGTAGTGTTGCCGGGGTTTCATATGTGCCAGTGTCATTGGTAGGTTAAGAAAAATAAAATACTGCTGACCTGTGATCAGAAATGGACGAGTCATAATGTACTAGATGATGGTTAACCTAAACCGTGTATGGAAACAGACAGGATATAGTCTTTAGCTGTACATCTACAAGCTGTATCTACAAGGTAGGTGTTTCTATTAAGGTGGCTGGAGAGTGTATAGATTTTTGCTGGTTGGCCAGTGTAACTTGCAAAAACAAGCAATTTTGTGGAATACTCTCTTATGATTCAGCCAGTAGCCAATTAGGTCTCATTTAAATATCTATCATATTGCTTTGCATTGGCACATGGAATAAGTAAATTATAGTTGTGTAGACATAAAATGATTGATAGCACATTCCTGAGTCAATTTGGACTTGTCCCAAAGGTACAGCTGCTGCTATACCTTGTAAGTTTATTTTGGCTAGCCCATAAAAATCTTTAGTTTCTTAATCCTTTTCCACCTGCACCTTTACAAACTTACAATTTAGGAAAAAAGAGAGAAAAAACTGACTTACCTTCATAGCTGTATGGGTAGTGGAACTAAACTGAATGTCTTCTTTGTTTTTTTCTAATATAGAGATGGCTGATTTCCAGGTCATCCGACAGGCTGATTTTGTGTAGTGCAACTTCTCTCCAGAGAGACACATGCGTGCTTTTTTCCTGGAAGCAGCCCAAGTGGTCGGGCTGAAACGGCCCCATCTTTTGGAGTTTTATGGTAGTCAACTTTAAAAAACAAATTAATAATAAAAAGACGAGGCTATTTAACATAACATTAATTGCTTTAATACATAATTAATAGACCACATCCAATTACATTCTCAAATACTGAAGATGCCATTGTATTAAAAGGCAAAATCAACATTTGCTGTGGTGCTTCCCTGACTCACAGTTTATGTAAGAAAGTGTATTGTTAGCCATATGATATTTGGAAATGATTTCATAGACAGTATTTATATAAATGTTCTTAGATACAATATATAAAATTCATTTACACTCTGCTATTGTGAGGACACCAATGGACAAGATCTAAACAGTCAATCGAGTTTAGAGTTTAAAAACAAACATTTGTGCAAGTATCATGTTTGTCATTTCAGTAATGGTTTGTTAGGGTCGGTATAAGATATGTGCAGATTAAGATTAAGGTTAAATTGATTTCTTATGACACTAAGGGTCATAGCATATATTTAATTAGGCTAATATTTTTACAAATAATACTTACACTGACAACCCTCCCTGAGAGTGCACACTAGTCTGCTTTCCAGTCAGGAAGGTCTTTATAGGTTGGGGAGGGAGGACAGACAGCATTGCGGTATTATACTTCCAGATCTGAAGATACTGTGACTGTGGATGGACTGAAATACATTTTAGAGCTGCCATATTTTTTCTGATAAATTGTAGCTATTGAAATAAGACAACCAATTCGATGACAATCATCATTTTTTTAAATGGGCCACTACAAAATGCTCCCCGTCAGAGCGAGCACAAGTAGCAACCCTCTTGGTGGACTTAACCAGCACACCTTCCACTAATGTGTATGTCTCTGCTCTCTCAGCTGTATATGTAGCCACTCACCTCACCCTCACAGGCGCTGGCCTGGAATATGGAGATGCCAGTTTGGAAAACATTCTAAGGGATCAAGAGAAACAAACCAAAATTAATGCTAAAATTGATGCCTAAACATTTTTTAAATCAGCATTAATGTACATTACTCAGGACTGTGTCAATAACATGTGTTTGAAAATGGAGCTCCTTTGACAAAAGGAGCTTCTTTGCAGTTAACCAGATAACTCTGTATCCCCAGCTAGTGAAGCTTAAGTGCTATTTAATTGTTGTTTGAAATAACAATCAGTCATTTTCAGTAGCACAGGTCATTGTACCGCAAATGTTAACTTCAGATGAAGTGGAAATAAATGGAGGGTAACCACAGAAAAGAAGAAGAGATCATCACTCACTAAATATAACTTCATTCATTCCCCCACAACTGATAACCAAGATGTCTGAGAGAAAACATGCACTGTGTCCGACACAGACAGGTTAACGAGCAGCTAGTTAGCTCGGTCTGTCGGCCTGGCCACTAACTTCGCCCATTAAATCTCGCTTTTACAGTAAAGTGTGGACGTACAAAGATGGGGAATAAAAGCCATAGAAAGAAATTGAGCGCAACACTTAGAAAAAAACAAATTGAAGGGAAAATGTAAAAAAGGGAGCCTGGCTTCACTTACCAAATGCTGTAAGTCAGAAGTGTGGCAGGATGCTGGGACAGCAACGGGAGAGCCAATAAAAATTGGAGAAGCACATTGGAACAGACCAATGGTGCTCTGCAGCCTTTTGGAGAATACTGGAACAGGCCAATGAGAGGACGCAAGCTCTCTGGAACATACTGGAACAGAAAATCAGGGTCAGTGGAATGAGTCAACATGTGGAGACCGACAGACCCACAAAAGATAAAGAAAATAAAACATGATAGAACCAATACACTGACAGAAACACAACTGGGAACAGGTTACAAGGCAACAACATGAAATGAAGAACACAGGCGACACGAACAGTGAACATGATAGGACCTTAGTATAAATGGAGGCTTAGTACAATGAAAACAAGCTGAGTGAACAATAACCAGCGACAAGACTGGAGAGACACTAGAAATATATACACGAGTTAACAAGGAATATACACACACGAGTTAACAAGGAAGATACACACGAGATAACAAGGAACAACTAGAAACAGGACAAAACAGGCAGAACAACCAGACAAGGGGGAGTAACAGAAAAATCAAAACAAAGAAGCTCATGGAAAGAAAACCAAGTTGTAAAGCCAAAACAGAGCTTGACAGGATTGCTAAAGTGACCGAGATGACAGGGAGGGGACAACCGTGACAATGCAGAGTAATAATAATAATAATTACTCAGATATGCAGGAATATACAGTGCAATAATAATTACTCAAACATGCAGGAACATACAGAGTAAAAGTTACTCAGGCCTACAGGAACATATAATTATTCAGTCATATAGGAAGAGTGTTCCAAAGTAGGACACTGAAGGCACTGACGTTTATACCTAAAATGTTTGTTGAAAGACATTTACTCTACAACACAGTGCTCCAATATTCCATCATCATCACCATCATCATCATCAGTCTTTTCACCCTCGTTGAAGCACACTGGGATGTGACGCAGCTTACATATGTAGTACAGACCTCATCCTGTATCTCATCATTACATATGTAGTACAGACCTCATCCTGTATCTCATCATCATTACATATGTAGTACAGACCTCATCCTGTATCTCATCATCACTACATATGTAGTACAGACCTCATCCTGTATCTCATCATTACATATGTAGTACAGACCTCATCCTGTATCTCATCATCATTACATATGTAGTACAGACCTCATCCTGTATCTCATCATTACATATGTAGTACAGACCTCATCCTGTATCTCATCATTACATATGTAGTACAGACCTCATCCTGTATCTCATCATTATATATGTAGTACAGACCTCATCCTGTATCTCATCATTACGTATGTAGTACAGACCTCATCCTGTATCTCATCATTACGTATGTAGTACAGACCTCATCCTGTATCTCATCATCATTACGTATGTAGTACAGACCTCATCCTGTATCTCATCATCATTACATATGTAGTACAGACCTCATCCTGTATCTCATCATTACATATGTAGTACGTATTAATACTACTATATAGTAGTATTTATTTAGGTAGTTTGTTAGTTATTTATGTATTTATTTCCAGCTTTTAAAACTGTTCTGTTGCATCGAAAAGCATGACATTTGTTGTTTCAATAAAAGCAACTAATAAAACCAAATGGACTGTTGTGCATGTCATTAAAATCTCATTGCTGATTTGGGTACATACATCCAGGGTTTGGCAGAATACTTTGATGGTTGAATAATGTGATGTATTCTATTACAATACATAAAACAGTAATTTATTCAGAATACATTTAGAATGCACCCAGAACACATCTTACTAAGTCACATTTAAGAGCAAAAATATTTTATATATTTTAAATTGAAGTTCTAAATTGTGAACAGCTTATCATTAAACAAAACTGATAAAATGCCATCAATTTATGACTTTAGAAATTAAAGAATTATAAATCATTATTATTATAATAGTGCTCTTATAAAATACTCTACCTTATTTGATGGTAAAAGTTAAGTGTTCAAACTTCAAAACGCTTTTTCTCACTATTTCCAGTCTATTCTGTGGTGACGTAAACATTGTAGAACGAATCAAGCACGAGCACAAATCCATTGGTTTCATTTCTGAAGCGCGAGGTTCAAGTGTGACATTTAGCGGTGAGTTTAAAAGTGTTTGTATGTCGATTTACTTCTGATTACCGTCCAAATATGCGCGCTAGCTGTCAGAAAGTCTGTTTTATGAACGCAACTAGGCAACTGCATAGATAATAAGTTAATATGTAATATTTAGTGCAGCTGTTTTAAAGTGTGCATGTCTGCTAAGAACTCTGGTTGGTCTCGCGGACTGTTGAACGGGTTCATGTGTTCATTTAGGGACTTTAGCTCGTGCACTGAGCGATAGTAGCTGTGCGCTTTGTTCCCTCCGCGTGCTGTTCTGCCTTCTTATGCTGCAGTTCAGTAGATGGACTGTGTGTCTCCTGGCGTGCAGTTACCTCAGAGTAAATGCGTTTGGTAGGAGATAATGTCCATGTGGCGTACAAACCTTTATTGCTATTAAATAATAATAATAATAATAATAATAATAATAATAATAATAATAATAATATTCAAAAGCACTGCCGCACTCTGTGATTAGCCAGTGGGTTTCACTGCCTCTATTTTTTATCCCACATTTGTCTCCACAATAATATTTGCGAGGTCGTTAGATAAACAGCCCAAGTACGAATGTTGCTACAAAAACTCAGCGGTCACTTTATTAAGAACACCTGCCTTGCACATACAGTAACTGTCTACTTTAGTACATACTGTAACGCTTGGAGTTAGTCCTGTTTAAATTATACTCCAACCCAGATTAGCAGATCTTTGGAACTGGTAGAGAGAAGCCTGTGAAGCACGTGGAGAAGATGCGGACCAGAATCACTCAGTTTAGTAGTAAACTTGCTGTTTTATTCACCGCGTGACACAGGCTCGTTCCTGGAGTATTGTAGACAGCTCATACATGAGTTGTAAAAACATCCACAGCTAATAACGCGTTACTAAAGAAGTAAATAATGATGAATTAAGATCTGGGTCCAGCAACGTCCGTCACGCACAGTACAAAACCAACTCTTCCGCGTGGGCAACGTGCACACGCCTTTTACGTAAACGTAACTTAATTAAGGGGACAGTCCGCAAATTACTGACCGTTACAATAATCCTGTTTTATAGGTGCATTACAGACTAATTGATTCCACATGTTGCCAGGAACAGTTTATCAGCCCAGAGAAAAACTGTTTCAGGTTTATTTCTGTGTTTGTCATGTACATTTAAGGCTGGTAACAGTGCATCCACTGGCGGACAGCTTCAGGTTTTCTGGGTCATCAAGTCTTTAATTAGCTGGATCAGATGGGAAACTGTGCAGGGCGGTGGGTCCCCAGAACCAAGGTTCAGAACCTCATGTGTTAAGAATATTCAGACAAGCTTCATTTGACATGGCAACGTGCGGTAATGTAATCGTTTCCTGCGTTCCTCAGTGATTTTACTCTCGCCATGCCAGTCATTTTACCTTCTGCAGCATCAGTAAGAATTATTGCACTGTTTTCCTGCTATAAACGGCTGTTTGCTGTAATCTCAGGGGTTTTTAATCCCGGGCAAATATCCAGGGTTCACATATCAGAGTTTGGGCGCTTTTTTCACCCATCACGGAAGTGCTCGAGGAGGCAAATGACTTCTCAGAGGTTTTAAGTAAATTCCCCTACACATATGCAACCTGCTAGTGTTCAAACCCAAGTCATTACTATAAGCGATTTCATTAAATAACAGAATTCTGTGCACATGTGTGAAAAATATTTAATGGTTGTGACCAACGAAAGCTACGCATCACACGTGGATGTTTTAGTGAGACAGTAATACGTAAATCCAGTAGCCACTGACATGTCTGTGATTTATCCTGAGGTTTCTGATCCTGTGTGCGAGTCTGTCATACACTCTAGAGGTCTTGTGGTAAAGTTGCTTTACGTACACATGACTGGAAAATGAGTCCCGTCTGATTAGTACTTTAGTGTTGCCAGAAATATTAATCACAGCATGACTGCTGGGAATAAGGGAACTGAACAGTGACACAACGTACTGGCAGGCAGGACTGTGATGTTCTGGACCCTGGACTAACCCCCTCTGGTAAAGGAGGATTACTGTGCTGCTGAGGTGTAGTGGGGTTTATTCCTGTTTCTCCTGTTGGATAGTCTCCTGTTGGATAATTTTATGCCAGGTGCTGTAATCAGGGTACTGTAAATAAGTGACTTTTTTTCCTAATAGTGATCACTCTGCTCCTACCTGTAAAGTACTGACTGGGCTCTCCTGTCTCCTCTGTACAGTACTGACTGGGTCCTCCTGTCTCCTCTGTACAGTACTGACTGGGTCCTCCTGTCTCCTCTGTACAGTACTGACTGGGTCCTCCTGTCTCCTCTGTACAGTACTGACTGGTTTCTCCTGTCTCCTCTGTACAGTACTGACTGGGCTCTCCTGTCTCCTCTGTACAGTACTGACTGGGCTCTCCTGTCTCCTCTGTACAGTACTGACTGGGTTCTCCTGTCTCCTCTGTACAGTACTGAGTGGGTTCTCCTGTCTCCTCTGTACAGTACTGACTGGGTTCTCCTGTCTCCTTTGTACAGTACTGACTGGGTTCTCTTTTGTCTCCTCAGACATGCTGAGCAGGTGTGTTCTGCTGTTACAGCTGCTGACAGTCATAGCTGGTAAGTGGACAGAACAGGTTCTCTCAGGTCATCAGAATTTCATCCATGACTTTGGTGTGTTAACCAGACTATTGTACCTGCTTGACCTTTATCTTTATTTAATCTTCTTTATATTTAATAAAATTATTATTAAATTAATTAATAAATTCTGATGGTTGTTTTTAATAATTCATTTTGCGCTGCACAGCGTAAACAATGCCGTCCATTTTTATAACATTTAAATGGATAAACATGTTTACTGCATTGCTGCTATTCATGAGAACTGTACTATATAACTCACTGTGGATGCTCGGCTCCTTGTACCTACAGTGTCTGTCTCACTCATAGACCCCATTCATAGTCACAGTGATCCTTTACTAATAATGTCGTAACCCTTTCTTCAGAACACTGAGAAGGTTTAGGCTGCTATAGGCCCGCCCACGGAGTGAGAAACATAAAATTAATTAATTTCATTGGACAGATTCCCTATCATTTTGCTAATAGACTTGCATTTCAGAACCCTTTAATTAAAAGATCACCAGAATGGTCATGTAGACACAGACATAGAAGGCACAGATGTCCCTGCAGCCGTTCTAATGAGCAGTATCATTCATTTCTGCTCTTACATAGAAATGCATCTTTGAGTAACCAAGAATATTTAAGTAGCCTGAGTGAATGGATGATATTTTTAATTTTACTGTATTTATAGAGAGAGCATGATACCAGTTTTTCTCTGATACTGATGTCTTGCATTTGAATATTGCCTGATAGCAATACAGATCCAATATTTTTTCTTTAAAAGCCATTGTGGCACTGTGGTTCAGTTGTGTAGGGAATTATTTAGTGTGGGGTGTATTATATGTGTATAATTATATATTATATATAGATACATACACTGTATCATGCATGAATATGATAGATAAAATAAATAACATTCTAAATAATAAATATTGTTTACAAGTTGATATTTATTGCCTTAATATGTAATATTGGGTCATTTTCCTCTATAAATAAATGACAGTCTAATATTTGGTTTAATTTGTTTGATTTGTTTCTCTTTATCTTTCAGGACTTGTTTGACAATCTGATGAAGTTTTAGTTAAAATATTTGCAGAAATGTAGAAACTTCTAAAGGGTTCACAAACTTTCAAGCACCACAGTAACATTTTAAACTCTTTTCTTAATGCGTCTTTCAGGCTCTTTTCCTTCAGTAAAGGTGAATCTTCATGATGCTGCTACTCTCCCCTGCACTCAGACGTGTTCTGGTCTGGTCACATGGACTTTATATCATAAACCACATGACATACTGGCACAGTGTAACCAGACATCCTGCCAGTCAGAGGAGGGATTTCACATGTCCCATGATCAGTACCTGAAGGGAGATCTCTCCCTCACCATCACTGATGCTGATTACACTAAGAGGTCCTTGTACACCTGCGCCTGTAAAGGTCAAGCGATCTGTGATGTGAGTCTACAGATAGAGGGCAAGTGTCCTCGATGGATTACCTAGTTATTGTTACTAAACCATTATTTATGTAGACAAAGAGAACTTTATTTATCTTGGGTATATAAGGTAGAACATGGAAAACTTCACAAATATTAGATATCTGGGGAAAAACAGAAGGAGCTTGTATGTAAGGTGTAAATGTTTATATCAGATTTGCAGTTCTGAGGTTACATGGTCAAATCAGTTGTATATTACATTGAAGTTTCCAATTGTTTTTTCCACAGCCTGTAATTCTTCAGTTCAGATTACGCTTGGTGAACCTCTGGTGCTGGATTTGCTCATATCAGAGTCAGTGGAGGTGATTTATAACAGTACAGGTACAGATGCCTCCTCTAGTGGACAGATCTGCACAGTGGCTGGACACTCACTGAAGTGTAAACCTGAATACACTCGGAGAGTGTCGCTCATCTCTGCTGTGGAGCTGCAAGGAACCACAACATCTGATAGTGGAGTTTACAGCATCAGAGACACTAAGCATGAAGAGATTATACAGACATACACAGTTACTGTGGAAGGTAAGTGTGGTTACTGTGATTTTAATGTTGCCTAGAATTACTATGTTGGGGAGGGGGTTGTGCATAGTATTAGTAACTATGTTTACATGCACATACGTGGTTCAGTATTAGTTTGACTATGAATGCTAGGATCATGTAAACAGCGTGGACTGAGTGTCATAGTTTGAGGTCTTGGTCTTAATTGAGGTCCTGTTTATCTAAGCATATCCCCAATAAAGCATGTGGACCTGGTTGATTTTCACTGGACTCTTTGTGGTGGATTCTCACATGGACACTCTTGGATCCAGCCACTGATGTTTTACGGCACTTTGTGTGATGCCTGCTTACTGATACCAAAACAATCATGAGTGTTTCTGTTTTAAGGTGTTAGAACCCTGTTTGCATTATGGGTAGGGTTGTTTGGGTTTGTTTACATTTATCTTATAGTCTGTGGCTCCTCCCCTTCTTGATGCTCCTCCCCTCCACCTGATCAAGTCTTCTGTTCTGTGCTGGACTTGTGCTGGGCTGCTGTGTTGTGTCTTGATTGGTTGTCTTATTCTACCCTTTGCTGAATGCCCGGGAAGAAGCGAGAGACAGAGATTCATCTCTACTTTTGCTGTGGCTGGTTTTGTTTGTTCAGTGAGCATTGTTTGCTGATTGTTGTGTTTTTGGTCCTCTGCTGGTTAAATCATTCTAACTTATTGCTTTTCTGGGAATATTTGCTGTTGTACATGACATTCTGTGTATAGAGTATTATAATAGTCCTGTGTGAATTGTTGTCAGGAAATAGGGAGTTTGATGCCTTTTTTATTTGCTCCATTCTTTACCTGTGTTTATTCATTTTTGGGAGTTAGGGAAGGATATTGTACTTAATATTGTTTGTGTTCAGTTGGGACAGTTGTTTTGGGCAGCAGGGCTTGGTGGTTCGCATGTTTGCCTCTCAGCCTTCGAGTCCCTATCTGGGTGGAGTTTCCATCTTCTGTCTGCGTAGATTTCCTCTGGGTTCCTCCCAAAAACATGGAGGTTAGGTTGACTGGATCCTCTAAAACTGTCCTGTATCAATGTGAGTTGTGTATGCATGTAGATATAGATGTGTGTGTGTCCCAGGTATGGTTCGTGCTCTGTGTGTGTGTGGGTGTGTGTGTCCCAGCTATGGTTGGTGCTCTGTGTGTGTGTGTGTGTTTGTGTGTGTGTGTCCCAGCTATGGTTGGTGCACTGTGTGTGTGTGTGTGTGTCCCAGCTATGGTTGGTGCACTGTGTGTGTGTGTGTGTGTGTATGTGTGTCCCAGCTATGGTTGGTGCACTGTGTGTGTGTGTGTGTATGTGTGTCCCAGCTATGGTTGGTGCACTGTGTGTGTGTGTGTGTGTGCCAGCTATGGTTGGTGCTGAGTGTGTCTGTGCGCGTGTGTGTGTGCGTGTGTGTGCGCGCATGTGTGTGTCCCAGCTTTGGTTGGTGCTCTGTGTGTGTGTCCCAGCTTTGGTTGGTGCTCTGTGTGTGTCCTCCAGCTATGGGTGTTGCTCTGTCCTGGTCTTAAGCTCCTCCCCTTCCCCTGCACCCTGCAGTCCTGTGGGTTCTGTGGTTTCTGATAGAGAGAACATTGTGTGTAAATTGGCTTCCGCTTCTCATCTGTCTACGAGTGATTTGAGAATAAAAACTGATTTCTGCCTGTAAAGTGTCCTTGAGTTTGAGAATGGCGCTAAATAAATGTAACCAACTAATAATAATTTTTATTTCTAGTGTGGCTTATGGTTTTTTTTTAGTTTTGCCTTGTCTGCTCCTGAAGCTCAACCCTCTACATACGACCCTCAATAAATCAACAAACACTTCACCCTCAATATCACTGTTCAAGTCTCTCAGTGCTGTAGCACCTGAAGACCAGACCAGGTGATAACAAGGAGAAGGGCAAGACGCCGCAATACACCATCATAAATATAATCCCATAGTCCATTATAATCCTGTTTGTAGAGGGAATCAAGGAAAGGAGTTGTGATATTTTTAGATTTAATGTAGTTCTCAATAACTGCAATACTACATTTAATGTAGTTCTCAATAACTGCATTACAGCTCCAGAATGGCATCTTGTCATCTTAAGAAACCCTAGTAGTGTGATTTTATTTTTTAAAAATCTATAAACTCACACATTGATAAACCTTATTGTGTCATGAAGAGGGTGTTTATCATTGTAAAGTCAGACTGTGCTGCTGTACATGTAAATGAGACAGAAATATATAAATATCAACAGACTAGTCTTTAAAACAGAGTCCTGGTTCTCAAAGCCATAGTCCTGCTGTTGTGTGCACATAAATGTAATTACCTAATTGCGCTGTGTGTTAATATGTAGTATTCAACCCCCTGCAGATTTTGCAGGTTTACACATTTGGAGTTAACTTAGCATTGTGAAATTTGGACTGTAGATGGGCCTGGACATGTGAAATGCACTGCATCAAAATGAATGTTATTTCTGTTTGCAAAATAAAAAAAAAAAAAAAAAAAGAAAAGTTTACCATATGGTCAGCTATTATTCAACTGCTCAAACCACCAGAATTCTGTTTGGCTCCCTCAAGTATTAAGAAGTAATTGAGGTATTAAGAACAATGAGCTTCACATGCTTGGATTAATTTTCTATATTTTCCCGCCTTTTCTGACTATAAAAGCCCCTCCCTAAACAAGTGAATAGCACTCATACATGGTCAACATTGGAAAGACTAAAGAGCATTCCAAGGCCATCAGAAACAAAATTGTGGAGGGTCACAGGCCTTCCCTTAACAAAATATTGTCCTGTCTCATGTTTTCAAGCAAGCTGCGTCTAGTGGCCCAAGCAAGGTATACAATACTTGGATATACTTTTTCCATCTTTTCTGGATAACGTAAAATAATTTTGGTCCGGTATTTCAGAAAATGACAGTAGACAGATATCGGAAGATGGTCATCACTAAATCTATCTATTTGAGGGAAGGCTAATATTCTTAAAATGAACTATGTACCCAAAATTAATGGTCTACTATAGTCACTTCCACTGGAGCTCCCTCTGATATATTTTTAATAATTTGATGCTCTGTGTAAGACATTTATTTGAAATGGGAAAATTCCTTGTATACATTTGGGAAAATTACAGCAAGCTATTGTGAGTGGTTGTCTAGGGCTACCAAAACGTTTATTTTATTATTTTACTTTAGCGTTAGACATTTGGCTCACTGGCTGCCCCAGTCTTAAAGGTCTGTCCCATGGTATGGAATTCACTATCAGCCCCACTGCCACTTTTACACTATTTGTAAATAAAACCTGTGGTTTCAAATTTGCAAAACATATAGAATAAAGATATGGAATAACACCATATGTTTAAATATAATCCCTATTTGAATGGATGCTCTAATATTTGGCTAAACCCAAGGTTAAGATGGATATATATATATATATATATATATATATATATATATATATATATATATATATATATATATATATATATATATATATATGAGTGACATTTGCTCCGCCCTCTACTTACCCTCAGGTGTTCCTGTACGAAAGTATTTTTCTGAAGTGAAAGTATTTTCTGAAGTGAAAGTATTTTCTGAAATGAAAGTATTTTCTGAAGTGTCGTTTTTTAAAGTTGAGCGGACTGGAGATACGCGTGTTTAAAGGTATTTCTAGCTAAATTAATTCTGTTTGATAAAATGCTATATCAGTGCAGTTTAAATCAGCATGTTTTGTGAAATCATAGTTCCGTGTTTAATTCGTAGGCCATTTAATCCCAAAGGTGGATTAAAGGTAAAGATTAAAGTCCTGCTGAAGATACGCAACTAAAATGGCGGACACCCAGTACGACTGCATAGCTATATTTAAAATAACTTAACGGGGTCAGATATAGATTGTCAGTTATTGTAAATCTGGATTTTAAGTCGTAGTTGGTCAGTGATCTTTCCAGACGGCACTGACGTTTCTACGCTTGTTTCGAGTTTCTGAAGCGCAGCGTTTTGAAACACTGATCTGAAGTGTGGCTCGAAATGGCCATGTCACGTGACCACGGCTAAACGAAGCTTGTGTTTCTACAGGTGTGATACAGAACCTGCCGCTCCTGTCTTTGACTGAAACAAACCTGATCACACATCTGTCTCAGTCACACATTCTATTAATGCTTATAAGTCAAGAAAACACACCCAAACTTTGAGGGTTTGGTGAGAATAGAGAATTTGAGAGATGGAGAGATTCAGTGTTGTCTAGATAGAAGGTTATTGATATTGATATTGAGTGATAGGCTAGTGAGAGACATCCAGTGAGCAGTAGTTAGGATAGATATAGTGACATTAATATATAGAAAGTGTGTATAGAGAGAGATCCTCTGGTTTACTGACAGGAGTGATGTGCTGTACATCCACACATTTATATAATGGTAAAAACACCTGTGTATGCCAGCAACAAGTGTTCACTGTGAATTAAACTTTTCCAATACTGAGGAGGTAATTTGGGAAGAGAAGAAGCCCCAAAACATATATCATTTTAAAATATAAATCTTATAATAAAACTGAAAGTTTGTTCCTTTATTTTACTTTATTGATCTTCATTATCCATAATCATAATTATTTACATTCACAACCCTAAATTGCTCAAGTTGTGTTCAGTCAGAATTGTAACTCGCTTCGGATAAATGTGTCAGCTAAATGCCATAAATGGAAAGATTTCTTCGTTTATCAAGTCATTGAGTCAGTTCTAGAGATTTGTCACTAGATGGCACCCAAGTACCAGTTACTGTATATTGGTCTTACTATAGGCATTACAATCGAAGAAAGGCTTTTCTGTGTATTGTGCATGTTGTCATTTACAAACAACATTGACATTTAAAGTAATATCTGTATTTGTGTTTTAGACCACACATTGGTGACACAGACTTGATCTCATAGCATTATATAATATTGGGTAACCTATTCTCTACTTCACAGTTCCGTAACATCAAAGTCCATGCCTGTTATTACAACTTTGAACTCAGTATGGCTTTAAGTGTTCTGGCCAACACACCAGGTTGAGCACAGTATAAAGCCAACCAGTGCCAATCATCCCAGTTCCCTACAGTAGTCTTTACTACACTTTTGAGACCTTGAAACTATTTTCAACACAACTGCTTCAAACATCTCAGTGTTTCACAAGCCTCACTTTTCCCACCACCACCTATAGTGTACTGTAAATGTAGTGAACTGATGTACACTGATTAAGGACAAAGATACCACACCTATAGTGTACTGTAAATGTAGTGAACTACTGATGTACACTGATTAAGGACAAAGATACCACACCTATAGTGTACTGTAAATGTAGTGAACAACTGATGTACACTGATTAAGGGCAAAGATACCACACCTATAGTGTACTGTAAATGTAGTGAACTACTGATGTGAACTGATTAAGGACAAAGATACCACACCTATAGTGTACTGTAAATGTAGTGAACAACTGATGTACACTGATTAAGGACAAAGATACCACCACCTATAGTGTACTGTAAATGTAGTGAACTGCTGAGGTACACTGATTTAGGATAAAGGTACACTCCAAAACAATGTGCACATATTCGGACCGTTACAGAATCTGATTGCTGAGATAAGTTTCACTCAAATATGAAACCTTTATGTTTTTGTCCACATGTATTACACATTACGTTGCATACAGCACAAGGTTGTTTAACTGATTAAATATAATGTATCATTGCACAGACAGAATGAAGGTTTCCATATTTCACAGGACTGTGGGGATTGTGAACCAGCACTGAAAATCTTTAGAAAATCAGTAATCAAAAATAATCTGTATATAATATTAATTCATTAATACTAGTGGTGTCAATCGATTAAAAAATTAATCCAGTTAATCACAATAATACACTATGATTAATCATTATTAATCATGAAGTTTAACATTTTAATACAGTATTACAATATTAGTATTTGATTGTATTTTGGGGGATTAAACAAATTCATGTGTAGTGTTGGAATAAAGGAATGCATGATAAACTGGTTAAAGGAATCCTTTTTTTTTTAACATCTCAACTTAGTTGAATAAGAAGGAAGCTTTTTAAAATGAAACCTGCCGTTCAGCTGTTGTCTTCGGATGTTGTCTCCTCAGTCATCATATTATCTGTGGTCACCCCTGTCAGTAATTCAGCCAGGTAAAAGGAAGAAGCTGGGCTCAAACCTGGTAATATGATTAATTTGCGTAAATAAATTTATGTGTTAATGTTTCCAGATTAATTATGAGTGTTAAGTTGACAGCCCTAATAAATACTGTTGAAAGCATTAGGATTCCAGTTTCCCACTGTGTGAAAACAGTACAGTAAAAGGCTTCCATCTTCCCCTGTGGCACTGTGAGAAGCATTTGGATTTATGATTGGGCATCATGGAGATTTATGATTTAAAATGTTTGAAATATTGTTACATAGAACTGTCAAATGATGGTGCACAGCTTTATGGTTATTTTTAAAGATTACTCTAAATACATTCAGTATGACTTATTGTTTTTATGTATGTAGTGAAGTATGTAACTGACTCCTCTATTGTATTCAGTATTCTGCTGTCATCACTGTTTCAGTTGTCCACCCACAACTGATCAGTGATTGTGTTTTATGTTTGACATCATGTGTTTGACATCATATATATATATATATGTTTTTGTTTTTTTATATATGTTGATGAGTTTTGTCAGGCATTGATTCAGTG
This sequence comes from Electrophorus electricus, assembly GCF_041902795.1. Lineage (NCBI taxonomy): Eukaryota > Metazoa > Chordata > Actinopteri > Gymnotiformes > Gymnotidae > Electrophorus > Electrophorus electricus. The sequence goes on along the minus strand of NC_137497.1, from coordinate 20,835,689 downwards.
TTGATTCACTCTGTGTGTATGAACTGTTGACAGGGAGCAGAGAGCAGCATCTCCAGTGTCCAGCTGTGTGTGTGTGAAGAGGAACAACTCCATGATGGGGAATCATAACTCCATCAGTGGAGGAGGAACCTCTGACCCAAAGTGAGTATATTTTTGTCAGTAATTTAAGGTCTACACCATTTTTACACTTTTAAGCTCATTTGTAAGCTGTGGTAAGGATGATCACTGAGTGTTGATGGCCATTTATCAGGATGGTGAGGTTTTATTAAACACTCAGCTGGGGTTGTGTAACCTGCACTCTACTAACCTGCACAGTACAAACCAGAGGAGTGTGCGGTGCTACTATATAATTGGGTATATAGTGTGTCTATATTTTGAGCTGTTATGACTGTGTGGCTGTAACATAGGGTTTGAGTGTTAAAATTAAACAGACAATGACTACACTGACTACAATTTCAGATAAACCCACACCCAAACAAAATGGCAGCCATTCCCTGCCACCAGTGTGTAACTATATACAGGACAATATATATACAAGAAACATATATTATCCAGCAATCAACCAAAGGGGCAAAACGGTCTATAAATCAAGGGGCAAATCCAAAGTCATACACAAAGTCTAGCAAACACAAGCTCAAAATGCAGCAACAAGTCAAAACCAACAACACCAAACTCCTCTCCAGTGAGCCCTAATCCAATCCATTTGTCTCTTCCTCTTCCTTTTATATTGTCCTCTGCTCACCAGTAAACCTGGTGTGGATCAGGATGGGGGATACCGGAGAGGCAAAGCCTGTAACAAAAGGAAGACAGACACAAGCAGACATAACAGGTACTTTAATTTTTCTCCTGATTTTCACTTTCACTTGATGTGAATTATTTTCACCATTTTTATCATCAACAGGTGGGGGAGCCAGAGAGCAGAATCTCCAGATCCCGGCTGTGTGTCTCTGAAGAGTAACAACTCCATTATTATTCCTCCTGGATTCAGTGGTGGATCAGCTGTGACTGACCCCAGGTGAGAGATGGTGCTATAGAAGTAGTGCTACTAGACTCTGACTGACCCCAGGTGAGAGAGTGAAGTAGATGTAGTGCTACTAGACTCTGACTGATCCCAGGTGAGAGACGGTGCTGTAGAAGTAGTGCTACTAGACTCTGACTGACCCCAGGTGAGAGAGTGAAGTAGATGTAGTGCTACTTGACTCTGTCTATAATCATTTTTGTTTTTTGGTGAATGCTTTCTAGCACTAGTTTTGGGGTTTCTAGTGACATGCTCACCTTTACATTTGCTTTTAAATATGTCCCTCTAAAGAGTTTTTGAGGTAATTAGTAAACTGACCTCATGTCTCTATGCATATATATAGTCTCATTGACCTCATGTAGGTATGTGTATAGTGACTCATCTCTGATGTGTGTGTGTTGGTCTCATTACATGTCTGTGTGTATGTGCATAATTCATTACTGATTATGTGTAGTATCATTAATTTGCATGTCTATATATGTATAGTATTGTTACTCTCCTAGCTATCATCTATCTATCTATCTATCTATCTATCTATCTATCTATCTATCTATCTATCTATCTATCTATCTATCTATCTATCTATCTATCTATCTATCTATCTATCTATCTATCTATCTGTACATTTCAGTCTCTTCCTAATGTTTTCTCTAGTGATTGTTAACATTGTTCCATCATTTCTGACTGTTTCTTCTTTTGCTTGTTCTAACATTGTTTGTTTTTGCCATATGACCCCGTGTGTGTTATGACCTGTTTTTCCTGTGTTATTAGGAATCATCCTTATAATGTCACAGTTACATCCTACTAACCTCTAGCCCCGCCCACATATAGCCCCGCCCACCTCTGACTCCTAAGTGTTACTGTACAGTGTGTAAATCTCACTCTGTATCTCCCACTCTACTTTGTATCAGTCTGTTCCTCATTAAGGCCCAGTTCTCCATCACTATCCAAGTTCATTTATTTCAGCACACAAGTCTGTTAATGTTTTCATTAGTACTTTATTATACAGTAGTTTCATTACTGCCATTATGACTGTATGTATCTACAGAAGAACTCATCCTGTTCTACACCCACACAAAGATATGGAAGAGTCCATACAGCAGGACTCTCACACACCAGTGGATGATGTCCTAAACAGAGTCTTGCACACACATAAAACCAGCATGAAGAACAAGTATGAGAGTTTATTTGAGGGAATCAAATCACAAGAGAATAAAACCCTCCTGAACAGGGTTTACACAGAACTATACATCATAGAGGGAGAGAATGAAGGAGTGAATGAAGAACATGAGGTTTTACAGATGGCGAAAACACAGAGGAAACAGCCGGTACAAGACACTCCAATCTACTGCTCAGACATCTTTAAACCTGTACAAAGTTCTGAAAGAGACGTGGAGGAAGTGAAGATCGGAGCTTTGATGGCTGAAGGTGTCAGACACACAGAACCAAAAGAGGATAAAGGCCCAGAAGTGCCACAGCTCAGAACTGTTCTGACTAAAGGCATTGCAGGCATTGGAAAAACTGTCTCAGTGCAGAAGTTCATTCTGGACTGGGCTGAGGGAAAAGCCAATCAGGATGTAGATTTCATGTTTGTGCTTCCATTCCGGGAGCTGAACTTGATTAAAGATGACCACTATAGTCTGCATAGACTCCTGTGTGACTTCTACCCTGAAATAAAAGGCCTGGACCCAAAGATATATAATGTGTGCAAAGTTGTGTTCATCTTTGATGGCCTGGATGAAAGCAGAATTCAACTGAACCTTCCCCAGTGTAATAAAGTGTCTGACATAAGCATGACATCATCGGTGGGTGTGCTGATGTCAAACCTCATCAAAGGAGAGCTGCTTCCCTCTGCTCTCATCTGGATAACCTCTCGACCAGCAGCAACCAATCAAATCCCTCCTCAGTACATCAACCGTGTGACAGAAATTCAGGGATTCACAGACCCACAGAAGGAGGAGTACTTTAGGAAGAGAATCAGTGACCAAGACCAAGCTGAGAAAATCATCTCACACATAAAGACAGCAAAGAGTCTCCACATCATGTGTCACATACCAGTCTTCTGTTGGATCTCAGCCGCTGTGCTTCAGGAAATACTAAAACAAACTGGTACAGAAATCCCTAAAACTCTGACTGAGATGTACATACAGTTCCTGCACACTCAGATAAACATGAAGAATGAGAAGTATGAGGGGAAAAAGGAAAGAGATCAAAAGAAATCTCTGGAATCCAACAGGCCCATGATTCTGAAACTGGCTAAACTGGCTTTCAAACAGCTGATGAAGGGAAACGTGTTGTTCTATAAAGAAGACCTGAGAGAGTGTGGCATTGATGTCACTGAGGCCTCCGTGTACTCTGGAGTCTGCACAGAGATCTTTAGGGAGGAATCTGTGCTATACCAGAGGAAGATCTACTGCTTTGTACATCTGAGCTTTCAGGAGTTCCTGGCTGCACTCTATGTGTTTCACTGTTTTATCAGCAATAAAAGGAGGGCACTGAAGGGTTTTAAGTTACAGTCCAGTTCCAGGTCTGAGAATGTTTCTCTCCATGACCTGCTGAAGTCAGCTTTGTGTAAAGCCTTAGAGAGTCAGAATGGACACCTGGACCTTTTCCTTCGTTTCTTGCTGGGAATCTCACTGGAGTCCAATCAGAGACTCCTACAAGGCCTACTGACACACATACACAGCAGCCCAGTGAGAATCATGGACACAGTCCAGTACATCAAAGACAAAATACAAACAGAGGACCTCCCCACTGAGAAATCCATCAATCTGTTCCTCTGTCTGTCTGAAATGAAGGACCAGTCTCTCCCCAGAGAGATTCAGGAGTATCTACAATCAAAGAGACACTCAGGAAAGAAGCTCTCTCCTGGACAGTGTTCAGCACTAGCCTGCATGCTTCTGACCTCAGAGGAGGTGCTGGATGAGTTGGACTTGGAGAAATACAACACATCAGAGGAGGGTTACAGGAGGCTGTTTCCAGCTGCTGCTAACTGCAGAAAGGCTCTGTGAGTGTTTAACTATTATTTATTCAATAATTTATATTAGTAATTGAGTACTGATGGCTAAATATCTCATTCCCTCTCACAAGGAAGACGCCACACAGCTTTAGAGTTGATACACTGGATCATTTATTTGGTCCCTCCATATTGTCCAGTATTCCCTCAACTCTCACACACCACAACACACCACAAGGTGGCAGAATAGAACCAGCAAAAGCATTTGATATATTTCAATATGAAAGTACAACTTAATCTTTGTTTCAAAACAGAATTTACATAAAACATTGACCATAACATCTTTTTGTCCACTTCTAGTGCTAATGAGTGTTAATGGAACATATGTGGCTGTGAATTAAAACATGTCTTTATGAGTGTTAAAGGAGGTATGTGACTGTGAATTAAAACTAGTCCTAATGAGTGTTAATGGGAGGTATGTGGCTGTGAATTAAAACTTGTCTTAATGAGTGTTAATGGGAGGTGTGTGACTGTGAATGTACAGTCAGGGTTATGATTCAGTTAGAGTTCACTTTGCTAGGATTACTGACTGCTACTGACTTATCAGTTTATCACACCAAACTTTAGCCACTTTACTATTAATATTAAGTGGAGTCTTTAATGGAGCTAATTACACCCACTGTAATATACCACTACAAAAGTTAAACACAGGAAGTTCTCTGTCTTCTCTTTCTACAATACCTGCCTTACCCTGTGCATGTACGTGGATGACACAGTGTATTGTGTTTAAAGATATAGAGCTAGTAGACATGGAAAGGGACTTCACAAGGTTTCCAGAGAAACAAGATTTAGGTCAGAGGTCCTTCATCAGATGTACAAGCAAATAGCCTGTTTACACCTTAAATTAAGGTGTTTCATTTCCAGATTGTACCGGAATTTTAGCTGGATTCTGTTTACACTTTTCACTAAAATGCGTCCTCAGAGTGACCAGATGTGATCCGATTTTATTTTAACATTTTAAAAGCACACCAATCCACACATCGTTTCTGTTTTACTTCCTGAAACCTACATGGTAAACATGATTCCTTGCAGACTATTACCAGTGTATTATACACTCTCAGATATGGGCAGAAACCATTTACAACTGGTAACGAGGTGTCCAGCTATAGCCCTGCAGACAGATCAGACCCCTGAGAGCATCAGCCCTGTGATGGGCAGAAGTGTTTACCAAGCAAGAAAAGTTCATGAAAAGCATGTATATCTAAAAAACAATTAAGCAGCTGACTTTTGTGTTAATACTACTAAATTACATAAATGGACTTATGAGAATTACCTAGCTAGCTGCTGATGTTATCACTAACTGAAACAGGATGTTGTGATTAATGTTCACCATTAGCTAGGCTAGATAATTTACTACTTGGTGAATTGTCAGTTAAGTGATTCAGTCCTGTCTGCCTCGGTGTAGGAGAAGCTTTGACTGGCAGCAGATGTAATTTCTGCACTCAGTCAGCAGACAGGTTTCCACTTGAGTAGTTGTACACAGATACAGAGACTTTCACTTGTATTAAATGCGATCAACATCCATCTCTGACCACTTCTGACTGTGGTTTGAGTGATCAGATTATTGTCATGGAACGTTCGCCTCCAGCGAGGCATGTGGTTTAGCCTGTTACGTGTAGTAGGAGGACCCTCATTTGTGGCCATGTCTGCACACACCTGTACTTCATTTGTCTGTGTATTTAAACCCACGTCAGGGAATGTAGCGCCGTTGGTCATTAACGTAACGTGTCAATGTGGTGTGTTGTTAATAATGTTAAATGTCATACTCGTCATTGTTAGATGTATTTATCATATTCGTTTAATGTTACTCATTTCATGTTCGTATCCTTTGCTTGTAACACGTGAGTGCTCTTGTCTTTGTGTTAGAATAAATGTACGTCCCAGACGTTGGAGTCTGTGCATCCTGCCCCTCGCCCTGCAGCACTCGGGCCACCTGGGGTTACAATTATAGTGTGGCTTGGTTGTTTATGCCTCGCATTTCATGCAGTAGAGTGAAATCCGAATGTGATCTGATCACTAAATTCTGTCCATATATCTTGGTTATTTCATAATTTTAGCTGTTACTTCGTTTTTAATTCTTTGTAAGTAGTCACATCATTGTTCTAATCTGTATGTGTTGTTTAGTAATACTTTAATGACTTACCCAAGGTTTGTTGATTCATTAATTAATATTTCAGCTCTAAATATTGTAAATCCTGAGTCTCTCTTTAACACACCTGCTCCAGACTCTTTCAGACATTGATTAGTTTTGTCTAGTTGTAGTTCTATGTAGCTGTCTTATACTGATTTTATTTATATAACACTAAGTGAATAGTAGGTAATAATAGGTGTTAGATATTAATGTTGTAAATGTTCATTAACTGCAAATCTTTTTATTCAATAACTCTGCCACTAGCTTGGTTAGACTGACTTGCTTGTTTTCTTGTTTTCTTTCTCAAGCTGTTCAAACCATTTTTGTGCAGTTTGATTTCTCACACTCTGTTTTAAATGTGCTTTATTTTCTCTGTATTTGCAGACTAGGTAACTGTACTCTGGACACAGATTTGTGTAAAACTGTATGTTCCACTTTGGCATCGTCAAATTCCTCCCTGAGAGAACTGTGTATCAGTAACAGCACCCTAAACGATGAAGGAATGAAGCTGCTTTCTGATGGACTGAAGAGTTCACACTGTAAACTGGAGATACTCAGGTGAGACACTGTAAATTGGAGACACTCAGGTGAGACACTGTAAACTGGAGACACTCAGGTGAGACACTAAACTGGAGATGCTCAAGTCATTTGTTTAACTCCATTTGAACTCATAAAGTAATGGATCTTAATATGGAGATCTTAATAAGGAGATTTTCCCACAGTGACAAGGGCAAGATACTGTGTGAACACCTACCAGTTCAGAGTGAAATGTGTGTACTCCATGAGCTTTATCAACACCTACCAGTTCAGAGTCAAATATGTGTACTCCATGAGCTTTATCAACACCTACCAGTTCAGAGTCAAATGTGTGTACTCTACAAGCTTTATCAACACCTACCAGTTCAGAGTCAAATGTGTGTACTCCACGAGCTTTATCAACACCTACCAGTTCAGAGTCAAATGTGTGTACTCCACGAGCTTTATCAACACCTACCAGTTCAGAGTGTAGTTTGTCAAATAATAATCATCAGAGAAGACAAAACCACATTCCTTAGTAAAGCTTAAGAGACTCATTGGGAGAAAAATTCTTTACGGCTAAAGGTTTATTTTAATTTTCTTTTACATGGATGTTATTGCATGTAATTTTTTATAGATAACAATACATTAACACACACTGTTCTCTCATGAGTAGAATGAGATATCTAAGGCACTGATCTGGAGAAATACTTAATTATGTTAAATAATACAAATTAAATTGTTGTAACAAAGTTACAAACAATTATCAGTTACATGGCAGTTATCTTTATAGATGCAGTTATATAAATGTAAAACAGTCTGGCTGTTATTAATAAATTGTACACTGAATGCAGTGTAGGTGTTTGAAAGAAAATAGATGAGTGAAGAAGCAACATAAAGAAGCACAAAATAGGAACTGAATGGGATTGGAAAAAAAATACAAACTCAGATCTACTTATAACCATCTTTATGGGCAGAATATGAATATGTATCTGAATATGTATATAAATGTATATAAATATATATATAAACATGAATATGCAGAACACCCCAGACGAGGCTGCTAGTTATTGACTGATACAATGATACTGTCTGATACAATTACACTGTCTGATAGTATCACTGCATCAGTATAATTCTATCTGATACAATTACACTGTCTGATACATTGATATTGTCTGATACAATGTGTCTGACTCCTGCAGAGGAGCCATTGTCCAGAATAAATGCTTCTGTATCTGTAAATATGTCCAAAATATCTCTGAACCAGGTTAATTTACCTGAATATTGAAAAGAAGCAACCTTTTTATTAGACTACTGAATATGAAGGGATGTATTCACAGTAAAACAGTTATATCCTTATGAAGTGACATTCACAGTAAAACAGTCATATCCTCATGAAGCGATGTTTTCACCGTAAAACAGTTATATCTTTATGATGCATTTAGATGCGATCTCACAACAGACAGCAGAGAAAAAAGATGAGAAAAAAGATTTAACAGCGATTATGAAAATGTTTTTAAGATCATCACAATGTACATCAAGAATACATTAATTACACAGCAAACTACATTCATTTCATCTTCTTCAAAAAGCCACATAACTTTAGTTTTTCAGACATCATGATCTAAATACATTATGGTCTTAATACATACAAAGATTCCTCACTGAATGTAAAATCTTTGCCATTGCAGACTGCCATTGTGTAATCTTGGAGAACAGACATGTGAAATTTTGGGTGCAGCTCTACAACTCACAAACAACCGCCTGAGAGAACTAGACCTGAGTAACAATAATCTGCAGGATTCAGGCGTGAAGTTGCTCTCTGCTGGACTGAAGAGTTCACACTGTAAACTGGAGATTCTCAGGTGAACTTTCTGTGAATTCATTGTTGAAATGCAAATTTTATGCTTTGATCTTTTGTGATACCTATTTTTTTATTCCAAAAATAGATTTACCAGTCTTTTATATATGATTTCAGAAAAAGGGCTTAATTCAAGAAAATCTACTTTAGTTAAACAGAAATGATTTAGGGCAGAGGTATTATTCATTTATTTTATTCAGATCTGACATATACTAGAGGTAGAGTTTGTGATAATACCCAAGAAGAATATATTTTAGCTAACTGCCACAAGTCATCAATGTTTACATCATTCTACATTGGAGACTGATTGTAGACCAATCTTTCATTGCACCATACAGATGGGATGTAGTCCACTGTTTTTAAGTCTGTGCTGTAAGAGCCTTTCCTTATATTTTTAACAACAAATATATTCCCATATCAGCACAGCATTTATAAACATCTAAAGACAGCTGCATAAAAGACTAATGGATCTTAAGGGTTTGGGGACAGTGTAGTGAGCTGTACAAAGACTAATAGATCTTAAGATTTTGGGGACAGTGTAGTGATCTGTCATTTTACAAATGGGTATGTGAGATACACAATGTAACTGAAGATTACAGTACCAGTACCAAGGTGTAAGTAACTCTGAATAGAGCTAAACAGACTGGAACAAGTTTAGGAGGTGCACCATTTACAGAAATCTACTGGATTATTCCATGTTAGCCAGTGACTGAAAACTCAGTTAAAAAATAGTGATTGACTCATAAGAAACAAGACTGTGGGGACCAAAGAGCAAACTGGGAAAGTTTTCATCACATGAAAAAACATTTTCTTAATTGTTTAAGGGTAGAGTTGACTGCAGTTCTCCTTTGTAATTATAAATTAAAATAATATAAATATAACAGATAGTGATGTTCAAAATGAACAATAACGTACAAAATATTCTTGGACTACAACTGGACATCAATGGCAGGTCTGTGCACTCCTGTTGCTATGGAAACAAAGACTACCAACGTTTATTACAAATTTCTAATAATATTGGGAATAATTGCATCATGAAGATAATAGGCATGTTTTATCACGAAAAAGTTAAGAATATTAAAAAATGTTAAAATGGTCCAGTTAAAAAAGGTTACTTTTTCATGGTTTTTAATTCCAAACTTTTCTTTACAGTAACGTCTGCTACATGCAAACACATTTTCCTCTTTCTCCCTCCTTTCTGCAGACTGTCTGGTTGTTTGGTCACAGAGGAAGGCTGTTCTTCTCTGGCTTCAGCTCTGAGGTCAAACCCCTCCCACCTGAAAGAACTGGATCTGACGTACAACCACCCAGGAGAGTCAGGAGTGAAGTTGCTCTCTGCTAGACTGGAGGATCCCCACTGCAGACTGGACACACTCAGGTATGTACAAATCTCCTGTCCTTGATCTGATCTGATACTCAACTGTGTGTTCTCAAATACAAACTGCTCTCATACAGAGTGGAGCAGGAACCTTACCATTATTATGGGTAGTGTGTGTGTGTGTGTGTGTGTGTGTGTGTGTGTGTGTGTACGTGTTTGTGTGTGTGCGTGTGTGCATTTGTACGTGTTTGTGTGTGTGCGTGTGTGTGTGCATGTGTGACTGTGAGTGTGTGTGTGTGTGAGAGAGAGAGAGCGAGAGAGAGAGAGAGAGAGAGAGAGAGAGAGAGACTGAACTGTATGCGTTTGTGAGAGAGAAAACAGATTTTTCAGAATATATAAATTCTGTACCCTAAGATGTGATCTCTCTCTCTCTCTCTCTCTCTCTCTCTCTCTCTCTCTCTCTCTCTCTCTCTCTCTCTCTCTCTTTATTCAGTGAGCTTTACTGGCATGACCTAATGCAGTAACAGAACTGGCAGTATATAAACAGTATTACAATAACAGGAATGAAACTTTAATTATGGAAATTAAGAATTCTCTTATTATAAAGAACTTGAAAAGAATGAATTTGGTATGAAATAATAATTGAAAAATGAGAAAAGAAAGGAAAATAAATAATAAGAATAAGAAAATATAAATAATGACATAAATACATAAAGGTGTTTATAAACTGGGCAGTGCAGTCTGTGCGTGTGTGTGTGCGTGAGCGTGCATTTGTGTATGTGTGCGTGCATGTTTGTGTGTGTGTGTGTGTTTGTGTTTAATGTCAGTCATTGTGAGCAGGTCGTCTGCTACAGTGTACTGATGTTTTAGAATCAGATAACACTGCATTTTGCTTTGTGTTTGTGTGTGTGTGTTCCAGTGGGTGATGTAGTTTTGTTTGTGAAATGTAATAATTTGGTTTGGTCTGATTGTTTGTATTTCAGACTGGTCCTGATGTGTTACAGTGTTAGTGTGTGTTAATGAACTCAGTTTCAGGACCAAATGTGTGAGGGGACCAACTGTCTGAGGGGACTCTTTTCTCCGCTGTGTCAGGGGACTCTTTTTTCTGCTGTGTGAGGGGACCAGCTGTGTGAGGGGATTATTTTCTCTGCTGTGTGAGGGGACCAGCTGTGTGAGGGGATTCTTTTCTCTGCTCAGCTCTTGGCACTGCAGGGCTTTGGAGTGGTGTGAATTGGGTCTCTGTTTTTTAAGTGTAGCCAGTATTTAATCATTCTTTTTTGAATTTTGATCAATAGTGAAAATTGGTCTAATTCAGATCTACATGCATTATTTATTGTTTTCCTGTCACCTTTCACGATATTTTTATAGAATTCATTGTGCATAATTTCAGTTGGGTGTTTGTTCCATTGTGAGTGGCCCCCACACTTCGCAACCACATAGCAGAACTGGTTCTATGATAGACTGGAATATTTTGTGCCAAATTTGAATTGGTATTTGAATGTGAATTTGACGTTTGATTGCACAGATGCCATGCGTGCTTTCTTTCTCAGTTCGCTGATTGCTGGATTGAACTAATTGTTGAACTAATTTTCAATCATAAGTAATTGTAATATCTATGGGTTTCTAATGTTTGTATGCGTATCCAGTAGGCCCAGGGTCCAGGTCTGTCAGTACTGATCCAGTAGGTCCAGGGTCCAGGTCTGTCAGTACTGATTCAGTAGGTCCAGGGAACAAGAGGTGAGCAAAAGGTGTATCTCCCCAGAGAGTCCCCTCGTAACCCACCGTTGACAATGTACTGACCCAGACTATGACAGATCTGCAGGAGGTCTTATCCATTCCTGTTCGCCTGTGTGTCAGAATTCTATCAGGAGAGATTAGTTATATTTCTTGGGTAATGGTGTCCAAATATGTGAGTGTTACCTTGTTGTGTGTTGGAGTCAGGTAGAGATCCAGTAAGTGTGTTCACATCTCCACAGATCAGCACACTGGGCCTAGAAGCCATTGATCTGATCATGGAGACTGGGACAGATGTCTTCATTATAATAAGGGGATTCACTGGGAGGACTGTAGATTGTACAAAGGAATATTTCTTTTGGAGTGTCTATAATTTCTTTATTGATTTTAAGAGAATATGTTACTTTTCTAATATGTGCGTGTGTTTCTTTAGGTTGGAATACATTGGGAAGATCAGAATCAAACCAGGAATAAGAAAATGTAAGCAGTAAATGTACATACAGACACACACACACAAACACACACAATATTTGTGATCTCTCCTCTAATGTCTCTTCTTGTGTGCAGATGCGTGTGATCTCACACTGGACCCAAACACAGCACACACACGTCTGTCTCTGTCTGAGGGGAACAGAAAGGCGACGTGTGTGAAGGAACAGCAGTCGTATCCTGATCATCCAGAGAGATTTGATGTCTTGTATCAGGTTCTGTGTAGAGAGAGTCTGACTGGACGCTGTTACTGGGAGGCTGAGTGGAGTGGGGGAGGGGCTGATATATCAGTGACATATAAAGGAATCAGCAGGAAAAGACTCAGTTATGACTCTGTGTTTGGATACAATGTAAAGTCCTGGAGTCTGAGCTGCTCTGATAACAGTTACTCTGTCAGACACAGTAATAAGGGAACTGACATCTCTGCCCCCTCCAGCTCCAACAGAGTAGGAGTGTATCTGGACTGGCCTGCCGGCACTCTGTCCTTCTACAGCGTCTCCGCTCACACACACACACTCACACACTTACACACACTCCACTCCACATTCACTGAGCCCCTCTATGCAGGGTTTAGGGTTTGGCGTTTTGACTCCTCAGTGTGTGTGTGTGAGCTAGAATAGCCTCCTGTGTCCTGGAGGAACACCTGAGTCTGCAGGGAAACACACTCCTCTACACACACACACACACTACATCTATGTCTCTCTCACACACAAACACACTATACATCTCTCTCCATCTCTCATACTCTACTCACACATACATTCTCTACCACCCTCTCACTCTCTCTCTCTCTCTCTCTCTCACACACACACACACACACACTACACCTCTGTGTCTTTGTCAGTCACGCACACACACTCTACACCTCTCTCTCACACACACACACACACACACACACACACACACACACACACACACACACACACACACACACCTCTCTCTCGCTCTCAAACACACACAAAATACACCTATATCTCTTGCACACATATGCAGACAAACCTCTTTCTCTCTCAAACACACGCAATATACATCTCTCTCTCTCTCACACACACACTACACCTGTATCTTTCTTTCACACACATACACAGATGTATCTCTCTCACACACTCTTTCACACACTACCCTTCTCACACATACATACTACAAATCTGTCACACACTCCACCTCTCACACACACAAACATGCACTGTACACCTGTCTCACATACACACCACTTTCACACACAGCCTCTCACATACACACAATTCACCTGTCTTTCTCTCTCTCTCTCTCTCACACACACACACACACACACACACACACACACACACACACACACACACACACACACACACACACACACACACACACACACACACTCTCTACATCTCTGTCTCTCTCTCACAAACACATACAAAATACACCTGTATCTTTCTCTCTCACACACACACACACTACACATCTCTGTCACACTCTATACCTCTCACTCTCTGTCACACACACCACTCACACGAACACACAGTACACCTCTGACACACACATAATATACCTCTTTCACACGCAAACAAACACAATCCACCTCCCTCTCTCAAACACACACACAGACACACACAAGCATGCACTGTCCATCTGTGTCTCACATACTCACCTCTTTCACACACAGCCTCTCACACACACTCACACAATACATCTCTCTCTCTTTCACACAAACACTCTGCTCTTTCTCTTTGAATTGTGTTGGTTTTGTGTTGGTTCTCTGTTGCTGCTGGGAAATGACTGTAAATCAGCACTCTGATGCTCCAATAAGGGACACACACACACACACACACACACACACACACACACACACACACACACTACATCTCTCTCTATCACTCTTACACACATTACACCTCTTTCACACTATACACTGTACCTCTCACATACATACTCTACACCCCCCTCTCTCTCTCTCCCCCTCACACACACAAATGAACACACAGGAATTGTTTGATCAGCCTTGATGATGTGATTTAATGAGTGATAGTGAACATGGAAATAGCTTTATTTAGTGAGGACCTGCAAGGGAAGATAAATTTAAGTATTTGAGATTAAACATTGTTCTTATACTATGTTACTAGAGTTTAAATTTAATGTTTATCTGGCCAGGAAAGTTTGTATATTGTAAGTAAGTAGGTAAAACAAAAGTAGGTCAAGAGAAAAATTAACTTACCAGTGATTATTTTTTTGGAGAGTCTTCCATATTGTTTTGGAGAGAAAAGAAACCATAGTCTGTGTTGAAGGGGACTTTTATGGGGAATTGTCCTGCCCAAAGACAGGAAGTGATGTCACATAATTTCCTGTTTTTCCCTGTATAAGTTTCTAAGGGAAAATTCAATAGAGTGGTGTTTTGAATTTAATTGATGTTGGAGAATTTATGATTGCTGGATTTTTTCTGCTTGAACTTGTAAATGCTAAATTCTACTTTATTAAATATTTGTGTTTGTTTTTGATTGGATGTGTTTTTTTCTTTTGCACTGGAGCACTGAGAGCCAATAAACACCTTTTCTTTTGTATCCACTTGGAATGTAGCCATGTGTCTTTTCCACTAGACAATGATATTTATAAGTGCAGGATTAGTGGTCAAAAATATTCCACAAATAAATACCCTTAAAATACTTCACAAATAAATACTCTTAAAATGCTCCGCAAGTAAATGAGTCTTCAGTCTGCATTTGAAGACAGCAAGAGACAGTATTAATTCATCCCTCCATCTGGGGATGGTCAGAGAAGAGTCTTGACGCTTTTCTTCCATAAGACTTGAAGGAAGGTGTATCTGAGGTTGTGACTGGGCTTTAGCCAGTGTCATCACGTAGGGAGGAGTGTTTTTCTGTAGGAGAGTGATGGATTTGACCACATGGAGGACGAATGATAACTAGTCTAATAACAGGTCTAAAAACAGATCTAATAACAGGTCTGATAACTGGTCTAATAACAGGTCTGATAATGGGTCCAATAACAGGTCTGATAACGGGTCTAATAACAGGTCTGATAAGTCTGATCATTGGTCTAATAACAGGTCTGTTGAATGTGTGTGTTTTGTGTCTGTTGAATGTGTTTGTTTTGTGTCTGTCTGTTGGATATGTGTGTGTTTTGAGCATGCCTGTCTGTTGTATTGTGAGTGTGTTTTGCACATGCCTGTCTGTTGTATTGTGTGTGTGTTTTGCATGTGTCTGTCTGTCGTATTATGTGTGTGCACATGTCTGTCTGTTGGATGTATGTGTGTTTGCACATGTCTTTCTGTTGTATTATGTGTGTGTTTGCACATCTGTCTGTTGAATTGTGTGTGTATTTTGCATGTGCCTGTCTGTCAGATGTGTATGTTTTGCACATGCCTGTCTGTTGGATGTGTGTGTGTTTGCACATGTCTGTTTGTTGTATTATGTGTGTGTTTGCACATCTGTCTGTTGAATTGTGTGTGTATTTTGCACGTGCCTGTCTGTCAGATGTGTGTGTTTTGCACATGCTTGTCTGTTGGATGTGTGTGTTTTGCATATGTCTGTTGGATGTGTGTGTTTTGTGTGCCTATCTGTTGTATTATGCGTGTGATTTGCACATGCCTGTCTGTTGGATGTATGTGGATTGTGTGTCTATGTTGGATGTGTGTGTTTTGTCTATTAGCTGTAGTCAGGCTCAGCTGGACACTTGTGTGTCTTTTTTGGTGGTAGGCTGAGTTACTGAGGTACAGGTAAGGTGACCAACACACACCCAGTTCTGCTGACCAACACACACCCAGTCCAGCCGCACTCCTACCACACAGAGGGAGAGTGAGCACACTTACACTGGCACTGAACAACCCCCCAAGAGTTCTGTTGCCATGGTAATGGTGTCGCGTGAGTACAGTCAGGGGTAGTTACACTCATCGAGTGGCCCTTGCGTGCATGTGCTGTTAGCTGCTGTCATTTTGGGGGTGAGGTGTTTTGGTGAACCATTGCGAAATGGCCACGTGAGCAGCAGCTGTCAAAGGTCACGTCAGCGCTGTGGAAAGGAAACGCTCAACTGCAGACAGATGGAGCCACAGCCGATCTCTCCGTGTGACGCCCAGACACACACCTGCCCATCGTCTGCTCACTGCTAGTGCACGACTGCTATCGGTATGTGACAGTGTGTGTTTTTGTGTGTGCATGCGTATGTTCAAGTTCAAGTTCAAGTTTGGTTTATTTGTCACATACATAGTCATACACAGTATAACTCGCAGTGAAATGCTTGAGAGTGCTCTGTCCAAACTGAGGAAAAAGAAAACAGGTGCATAGAGAAATATATATTCTATATACGTACAAAAATATATTAACAATGTATGTACAATATATGTATATTATGATTATATACACAATGTACAATGTATATGGTTGTGTGTGTATATATATATGTACACAATGTACAGAATGTACAGATCCATTTTGTAAAATGGCATATTTACAGTTTTTATGTTACATGGTGGTAATAGAATATCTATATATATACAGTTATGCTACATGGTGGTGGTGGTCCCCACAGTTGATCAGTTTCCCTGATTCAGGGCCCGAATGGCCTGTGGGAAGAAGCATGTGTGTTTGGGACAATCCTGGAAGCCACAGCAGAGGTTGCATATGTAAGGGTTCAGGACAACCAAGTATTTTTATTTATTTTAGATTTTTTGCTGAAAACAAAACAACCTGCTCTGCCTCTCTGAGACTGGACAGACTTTCTGAATTTCTGAGAGAACTGCAAAATAACCACTAGAGCTCATTCATAATGCAAGTCTTCAGAAGCAGCTCAAACTGTCACTACACATTTCCTTATTTCATAGTTAAAACAAATAAGCCCATTATCAGAGATATTAAAAACAGCAGTGTCCTTACATCACCATGGTGATGACCTTTGCTTTAAGGTCCCTGGTGTGGATCCATTCAATGCACAGCTGTTTATATAGTATCAGAATGAACACTGCAACACACCTCACAAATAATTGTATTTTATATAGTATCAGAATCAACACTCACATACCTCATAAATAATTCTTCAGCTTTTCTGGGGCCCTGAGAGTTGTGGGGCCCTGTGGGTCCAGCTATAGATGCCTGTGTGTCCTGCCCGTAAACGTGCTGCCTTTACAACTCCCATGTGAAATGCTGAGCTTGTCACTACAGGAAAATTTCCTTTCATGACTCTCTTTCCTCCTGTTCAGCCATTACTCTAAGAAGCTGTCAACACTCCCCCACAAACACAACACGAGGGCGTACGTCATTCACCGAGGTGCAATGGTTGTGAAACCAACCATTGATATGGCTGAGTGCGGTGTCCTGAATCCCCATCCCCTGCTTTTAATGAACTGACTTACAAAAGAGCCTTCATTGAATGGTGCAAACCTCTCTAGAGGACAAGTGGTTTCTATGGAAACCACTTGAAGCCCAGCTCCACATTCAGAAGTGGACAAAACTCTGCAACTCTGAGATTCTGGATCCATTTGAAGTGCCTCCAAATCTCCACCAAAAAATGGATGTCTGAGTATCAATGTGTGTGGTATCTCTCCATGATGATATATGTTGTTTTGTATGGCCGCAACATGAATGCAGGATGACAGGTATGATGTACATCCTGTTACAGAACAGTGTGATGAGACAACAGGTATGATGTACATCCTGTTACAGGATAGTGTGATGAGATGACAGGTATGATCTGATATTGCTCCAGAGGACAAGGGAGATCTTTGATACAGCTTGTTCTCACATTCTGTAGGGGGTGTCCACACACACACATACATACACACACGCACACACACACACACACACACACACACACACACACACACACACACACACACACACACACACACACACACACACACACACAGACAGACTGCATGCTGCGTTAGCTGCACTGGGCCTGCTATTTCAATCAGGACAGGAGTCATAACCATGCGGAGAGCCGTGTGGGATTTGGCGGTAACTCGCTCTTCTCAGTAACCTGCCGAGTGCCCACAGAAGGAAGAAACTGTATTACCATATTTATCATTTAGAAAACAAGTGTATGTGTTTTTGCCCAAGCACAGAACTTGTGAATATTTAAGTCAGATATGAGGCTGATTCTCTCTCTATTGTTTTTACATATACATTCACTATTTGTTTAATATTCATTGTTATATCAATTATCATATTTATTGTAAAGGTGAGCGGTAAGGAGGCGGACGCATGTGAGGAGAAGAGCGAGATTTATTAGGGGCAAATCCAGAGTCGTACTCAGAGTAGCCCAGGGGCGTAGAGTTTTAGAACACATAACAAAAACAAGGACTAGGATAACGAAGCCTAGGAAACACAAACCAAAATCACACGAAGGCAAGCAGGGAAAGCAGCTATAACAGAAAATAAGAAGTAACATACGTAGGTAAGGAAACACAAAACAGCTAGAATCAAACAGACTAATGGACACAGAGGCTTCGAAACAAAGACGGGCTTACACACATCCAATACATTCAAACATGCAATATATTCCACACAAACGCACGCAATGAACAGCAAAAACACAAGGAACCACACAGGGTTTAAATACTTGAACTAATGAACACTAAACAAGGCACAGGTGCAAATCATGAACAGTGAAAACCAAAACAGGGACTGGAACAGGACTGAAAAAGTGAAACATGAGAAACGAAACCATAGAGACGGACAATAGGAGGGACCAACTGTGACATTTATTCATGACATACATTCTGTTTCACAAGTGATGGGCGCTATGTCCACAAACTGGACAACAGACTAAAGCAAACCAGGGGGAAAGAGAACAAGAAAACACTACTGAGAACTTCATCTCATGCGGTTGTGAATCCAGATTAGATTACAAGACTCTTTTCTTGGTTTCTGTCTTTTTGGGGGTTGTGATTTAATTTTTATTTTTGCCTGATTTTAAATTATTCACCTGGTTTTGTACTTTTACTGGAACCCCACAGATGACCGTAAACATCTTACAAGGCTTGTTTTAAATTTCAGAGGTGGCGTGGAATCCCACAAGCCGCGCTACACTCGGAGTGTGCAGCTCGAGAAAGCCCAATATCCAGACTTTGAATTTGTGGACGTTGGAGCTGAGCTCTTTGAATTTCCTCTCAACTAAAACAAAACTTTTATTTTTTAAATATCTGCTGTGGAATTCCCTACATGTTCATGTGAGTCCAGCTTACACCATACGTAGGTAAGATGGAAACTGTAAGCATTGAAACACAGGTGATAGTGGCCTTACAGCGCACTGTCCTAAAAATAGAGCCATTGGCCATTAGCTAAGACAAGGTGAGCTAAGGAAGAGTGTGTCCATGTGTCCATGTGCAGGACACACGAGGTCCTCACTGCAGGAAACACTGTGTTGAGTTTGGACTAGTAGGTTGATAGTTCCAAATACAACAACAGCGTTTCCTCAGGTGATCACAGAATAATGCATGTGCCTAATCATGTACTTTAGATTGTATCTTCAGTGAAAACCTTTATAGATGTTGGTACCATAATAGAGTTTACATTAATAGAGGTAATAGAGTTTTAACAGAGTTAATAAAGTTTACATTCACCAGGAGTTTTGAAATGGACATGACAGGAGCTAATAATAAATAATAAATCAGATTGATCTGATTAATATTATTAACAGTGTTATTCAGAGAATGGGTCTATTGTTTGTTTGTGTTATGTAAACCAAGACCCCCAATCCCGCCCTCACCTGTGATGGTCTCATTTTTGTAAGACCTAATTCTAACTCTGTGGTACCTCAGTGAGACAATCCTTTACACCTCACCCTTCAGACATATCCACACGCACAGGCACACACGCACACACACACACACACACACACACACACACACACACACACACACACACACACACACACACACACACACACACACACATGCACACTTTATTTTCCAGAAAATTAACTAATTCTCATCTAAATGAATGAATAAAATTTTTAATTTAAAATGATATTTCCTATGGGTGGGTTGCTTACTGCTGGATTCAAATCCATAGAGAATTACAGTTATCTTCTTTCTTTAATTATCATGTCAAGCGCTGTCCGTAACCTCCAGCTTTGAAAGAGAAAGGTGGTACCCTGTTAAGCAAGCCCACACTGTCTCTATATTGGACTCAGGACACAGAAGTAGCCTGTCAGTTAGGCGGATGGGTGCTGTCCTGATAGTATATCCTTCAGGGTTTGGCATTGTGAGTGGGCATGCCCTGATTTTGACCAATTTTGTGTGTCTTGCTGGAAAACTCTTTGGAGCTTCAGTGGTGAGCTGACAGACACACAGGTGATTTATTACACAGACTGATGAACAGCGATACTTCTGTGGAAATTTTAACAGGGTGGCCCTGTTAAAATGAAGGAACGACAAGAAAATGACTGAAATGGTGGACTTGATCATTGGAAGTGGCTGCTGTCTTACATTCTTCTGTCCCTGCAGACACATGAAGGCAGACGCACACGCTCACAACCTGCTCTCCTTCAGGAATACAAAGCAGCTTTGATCTCCGGGCTGACAGAGCCTCCCAGTTGACTCTACAACACAAGAGCATTCTTATCAGGGCTTGTGAGGGGGAGACTGTTTGGTAGGCCCATATGTTTAGACAACGCACTGTGTTCCTACTGCATTTACCCGGAGCCCTGCGCTCCGTCCGGAGGAGCTGACAGCAGCAGAAGGAGGGATGGTGAAGAGGGGGACCAGGCCCTAGATGGAGTCTTTGACTAATAGACTGAGTGAGTGTAAATCCCCTACACCCTCAGTGTGGATTTGGACTCTTAAATAGGCCTGCTCCTGTTCTGCATGTATTTAACAGGAATGACTGGATAAACTAGGATGTATAATGGTGCAGTAGCAGTGCTGTGTTTGAGGGGTGAAGCAAGACACAGACACACCCAGTGGTGGACAAACCCAAGAGCCAGTGAGGTGTTAAAAGCAGAAGGGCACAGAGTTGGGGGCTCAAGGGGCTCAAAAGGACAAGATTTGTGCTGTGATTCGGCTCATCTCTCTTAGGAATATTCACAGTAGCATAGAACTAACAAAAAGCTACTGCCAACTCTAACATACATACTCATAACACACACACACAGCATTTTACAAACTCACTATACAAAGTAACAGAACAAACAAAACCAAAAATTTAACTGATTTTGGCTTCTGATGAATCGTTACCATTTTTCCATTAACTGTTATTAGTTCTATTTAAACTGAAACTGATTCACTCTACAAAGACAAATGGAAGAGACGCGAGTCAGAGACGGCAGGAGGAGTTCAGACACAAAGAAGGAGAAGACAGGAAACAGTGACCATGTGCTACTGACAGACACTGATGTAGGCTGACACAGCCACACAGTAAGCCCCCCTCTCTCTCTATCTTTCTCTTTCTTTCTCTCTCTCTCTCTCTCTCTCTCTCTCTCTCTCTCTCTCTCTCTCTCTCTCTCTCTCTCTCTCTCTCTCTCTCTCTCTATCTCTCTCTGTTAGTGACAAACTTTAACAGAGCGGTTTTAACAACCTCTTTTTTCCTCACTGACGGGTAGAATGTCAGGATCTGTTATTAATGCTTCATGTTAATTAAAAACCTCCTTGATGTTTTTAATGCAGTGCACCTCCTGGTTTGAGTGGCTCACACCCCTCACTCCTACTCATGCTCACCCCTCACTCCTACCCACTCTCACCCCTCACTCTCACTCCTCACTCTCACCCTTCACTCCTACTCCTCACTCCAAGTGAGATACTAGTGATGGTCCCTACTGTGCCGAGGCTTCGGAGCGCATGTAGAGAGATCCAGGAAGTCTTTTATGAAACATGTATCGAGGCTTGCTTCTTTAAGGACGAATGACGTCACTGATGATGCCTGAAACCTCACTGGTTCAGGAAGCATTTCGAGTGTTGGAGCAATTTATGAACACACATAAAGCGCAATGGATCCACGCAAAATTTGCATGTTTGTGTTCTGTCAGTTTGCCTGTGACATTGATGAGCTTGTTTTCATGGAGCCTGCTAAAAGGAAAAGGGTTTCCCCTGTATGGAAACACTTTGAGCAGATCTCTCCAAATAAGGTATTGCACATAATATGCCTGTAAATAATGAAATGTGTTACTACTATAATATTCACAAGTTGGTTTTTTTCCATTCCAAGCCACTGAGATACAACAACAACACCTCATCTATGTTATTGTACTTGTCATGTATAATGAGGGGGATAGAGTTGGATCCAGCCAAGGTGGGTATGCGTTTCCAATTTTCATATTTGTTAATCAACCATGATAATAATGACATTAACCACGATGCTACATTCCTCACACACAGCACAAAATAAAAACAAAACATGTGCACATGTTCATGTAATTACTTCTGACATGCAAATACTGTAATTAAACCATAACCTGATTTTATTTTATTCACTGTTAACATATATATAAAATGTGTATATACTGTATATACATATTTATATACTGCATTAGTCTCTGCACCTTAAATGTTATTTGCAGTTTGAATTGGATTATAAAGTGTAAAAATGACAAAGTGTAATCTAATCTTTACAAAGCAGTGACCAGAAAGGAAGAGCTGGATGAGGCTTTGGTCTCCATGATTGTTAGAGACACACAGCCATTTAGCACAGTTGAGGATAAATGCTTCAGGGATTTGATCCAACCTATATTTTCCCAACTAGGAAAGTTTGTGTGGTGCCATGGATAAATTATGAGAGGAGTATTAAAAAATATATATTTTCTTCCTTCCCTTTAGACTGCAAAGGCCGTGGTTGAGGCCCAACATCAAATAGAGAAAGAGAAGACCAAAGCTGAGCTCCAGAAAGTTCCTGCAGTGAGTTTGACAGAAGACAAACTACTTGGCTGTGACCTGCCATTTTATAGATGACAACACAGCTGAAAATTTGGCCTTATGGAAGAATGGGAAATAAAATCCAAAGTAACATGTCTAGTTACGGATGGCACATCTGATATGATTGCCTGTGGCAAACAGCTGAAGCTGCGTCATGCCTTCTGCATTGCTCACACCCTGAATATAGTTGTTAAAAAAGTTCTTGAACTAACCCCAGTGCGATCTGCCATTCCTACAAAGGCAAGGAAGCTGGTGAGCTATTTCAGAAGCAGCACAAGTGTCAAAGTTAGTAACATTATTTTTACATTTGTTTACACATTGTTTTATATTGCTACATATGTAACGTTTATGTTTTTATCGTTAAAGGAGAAGCTGGACCTTGTTCAAGAGCATATGGGAAAACCAAAAAAGACACTGATTCAGGAGGTTGAAACAAGGTGGTACAGCAGCTTTCAAATGCTGGAGCGATTAGTAGAACTCAGGGAGCCTGTAAGCACTGGCAGGCTTACAAACTGGTATTCCTGCTCTGACCTCTGATGAGTACAATAATGTTTGTGAGCTCCTGTCTATACTGTCTCCTTTTCACATGGCCACTGTGGTGCTGTCAGAGGAGAAAAAGGTATCTGGCTCCAAAGTGGTGCTATTATTGAAAATGGTGGAAAAGATGCTCCATGAAGAGGCAGCAAAGGCAACGGTCCCAGTAGCTAGTGAACTGAGAGAGACCTCATCAGGCTCCTTAGGGAAAAGCTCCACACAGCATGAGCATTATATCGCTGGGAACGCTGCTAGACCCAAGATACAAATCACTTGGATCCTTTAGCCCAAAAAAGGCAGATGAAGGAATAAAACAACTCACCTTTGAATGTACCAATGTAATAGGGTATAGACAGTCACATTCAATACCAGCTGCAGCTTCAACATCACAGGATGCTGTAGCTGAAAGACCTGGTTAGTATTTTTGCATTGGATTAAAGTCAATTTCAGAGTTATAACCTCATTCATATTATCTGGTTTTGCTTCTCAGGAAACAAACTGTGGTGTGATTTTGATGCCACATTCATGGAGGCCAGAAGAACTCACAATGTCACTGCTGATGCCACAGTTGAAGTGCAGACCTGGCAGAACTGAAGAAAAGCAGAACACAGGGTCCCCTCCAGTACTGGCAGAGGCAGAGGTGCATATATCCAAATCTCTACAGGCTTGCTGTGGGATACTTGTGCACCTCTGCCTTCTCAGTACCATGTGAAAGTGTTTCCTTCAAAGCCGTGGAAGTTATTTTCAAAAAGAGAAACCAACTGAGTCCAAGCACAGTGGAAAAAAAATATTATTTCTTAATAAAAGTGAATGAAGTCACCACAGTATTCATAAGCATAACCATTTCCCCATCTTTGAAAAACACTGCAACAGTCTTAAAAACATCTCAACATAAACATCTCATGTCCTATTTGGTTTATTTAAACATTGACTGAAATCAACCTGTTTTTTGACACTAGTAGACCTCCAAAACCATTACCTACACATCAAAAACAGATTAGATGAATGAATGAACCACACAAAATCATATTAAGGTGTTTTTATTTCTATTGTTGGCAGTGACTATTCCCATGCTGTCACTGGTGCAAAACAGCCAAGAGATCCATCACAAATAGTTGAAATGACAATAAAGGTTTAGCCAGCAGGGGGGTTTCTGTGCACATGAAGCCTCCAGATATGAACCTTTTTTTGAACCAATTGGATGGAAAGCTTCAAGGATTCATCTGGCAATCACTACAAAAACAAACAAAAATGTTTTAAAAAATAGAATTTAGCATTTACAAGTTACAAGTTCAATAAAAGAAAATCAGCAATCATAAATTCTCCAACATAAGTCAACATCAAAACTCCACTCTTGAAATTTCCTTTGGAAACTAATACAAAGAAAAACAGGAAATTGGGTGATGTCACTTCCTGTCTTTAAGCAGGACAATTCCCCATAAAGCTCCCCTTCAAAGACAACATGGAAGACTCTCCACAAAAAAATCACAGGTAAATTCATTTTTTCTTAATATACTTTTGTTTTACCTACTTTGTTAAAATATACAAACTTTTCTGTGTTAATCCTGTGTTTTAATTTACATAAATATATAAATATATATACACACAGCATATGTGCATTTCAAACACACAGTCCATGAACACACTGTGGTGGAGGGTAACTATCACAAGACATTAAACTCATACTGTGTGCATCTGCACCTGTATCACTCCACCACACAGAAAACAGCATGAAAAGCCTTTCCCAGTTTCCAAAGATTTCCAACTTTAATGTGTAGATTTGTACAGAGACTTCAACACAGTGAGTTATGATTCCAAAGCATGTGTAACTTGTAGAACAGCGTGTATCATATGTACAGAAATCAACTGCAGCTGAAGAGTCCTTTAGCATCATTTATTGTGCATGTGGTTTTTTTTTTGGGACTTCTCACTGGTACTCACAATTTATTATTACATGGGTAGTACACACACACACACACACACACACACACACACACACACATATACTAACAAGCAATTTTTACATGTTTATATGTCATCAAAGGTACAGAGATATTATTGTTTTTTTTATGTTTCTTTTGAAAATGTTACTTTGCTAATCGCAATGTAATGAAACCTTGTATCCTGTGTAAAAACCCCAGCTGCTGTGGTTGCTATGGTGACAGCGATGCTTGTTAATGTTAGCGCAGATCTTTTCGACATGTTGTTGTGATTTTCTATCTTTCATTGGTTAAATGATAGAATATGGGTTTTCTGGTTAAGTTTCACTTTCTAAATGTTTACTCGATTTGTAATCAACTCGTTATTTTTAGTATTTTAACATTCTGTTTGTAGTGGTTGATCATTCCTGTTCATATTTGTTATTATGACATTAGGCTACTTACGTTATTTATGTGACCTACAGGACATTGTTGTGCTGCGCTTAACATTACACAGCACAATATAGCAACTTAGATTTGCAGATGAAATTTTTTTTTACTAATGGACCTTGATGGGAGGAGAGGCTGCCAGTCTCTCTCTCTCTCTCACACGCACACACACACACGCAATTTCATTTTTCCATGTTTTTACAGTAAAGGTTCACAGACCCACTACTGCCACTTGCCTCGTGATGTTAACAGTGCCAGAACAAAATGCAGCATCACAGCGAGTAGACAGAATTGTCGGGGTACACAAGCTGGCTTGGTATTGTGAAACAGTGCGGTTGTGCACAGCTGGATCTCTTGAGTTGTCGCGTATTTGTTCACTGAACGTATGGATGGACAGGTAGCTAGCTCACGTTAGTTGTAGGAACTAACCACAGCTTAGCTGGCTATAGCTAGAAGTGTCCAATACAGCGATACGCTGTATAATGATCCCATAAACTAAACTTCATATCCTTTTAAGCAACGGATCATCCTGCATATTGCAGAGAGGAAGAGCATGTTAAAGCAATGAAAAAAAGGAAAGCAAAAACACCAAAGGAATTGTGTAAGGCATTGCTTTATTGCTTCGAGAAGGGCTTAATCAGGTGACTGTGTCTGTACCGACATATTCTGGAGGAGGAGCGGACGGCATTCCACACCCGCCCTCTATACTAACCTCAACTCTCTATAGCAGCGTGAAACTTTGGAGCATGGCTCCATCCCCCCATGAATATTTCTGCTCCATTCATGATGCTGGGTAAGAAACTGTGTAGGGTTATGCCTTCTAACATGACTGATATCAAAAATGGGCAGCTATCACATTTTTGTAGATGGCCCATGTTTTAAACTGTCTGACCGTTTCAACCGGTTATTCTGTCTGCTCTCTGCCTAACCTCATTTGGGCGCCTTACTCTCTCCCTTACAGGTCTGCTCAAGAATCTGAGCTGATAGCAATGACCATGGCCTGCCATCTACTCCGGGATCAGGTTGTCACCATCTACACTGATTCCCGTTATGCATTTGGGGTTGCTCATGACTTCGATAAGATTTGGCGCTCCGGGGTTCCGTATCTTAGAAGGTAAGCCCATTTCTAATCCAGGACTAGTGTCTGAAATTTTGTCTGCATGTACACTACCAGCTTGGCTGGCTATCGTAACGGTCAAGGGTCATGACACAACCTCTGAGTCTGACACGGCCACTGGCAATGCTTTAGCAGATGAGATTCCACGTTGGGCAGCTGTTAATGCCCCCTCATGCCCATACACTATATCCTCGATGTGTGAAGCTATCGCCATGTTTTCTCATTGCTTTGTGCTGAATAATATCAATGTGCGTTTCTTACAAACTCAGGGTACACAACAGGACCGCTCTCACTGGGTTGATTAGGGCTGTAGTCCTGATTAAAATGGTCTAATCCGTGACCTGGAGGGGCATGTCACCGTTCCTAAATCTATTTTGCCATTTCTTGTGCATCATTTTCATGGGATTTCACATCGCACAAAGGGGGTGACGGCTAACATTCAAAAACAGTTTTGTATACATATAACTGTAAAACGCCTCCTAGATTGCTGTTTAACTTGTGCCAGAAGCAACCAAGGTAAAACACAAGCCAAATATGATACTTTACCGGCTCCTGAATATCCCTTTCAGTCAGTTGAAAGTACTTGCTAGTGATTGTAGACAGGTTTTCCAAGTGGACTGATGTTTCCTTGTTCTAAGGAATCCCATTTTCATGGGATTTCACATGTTGCACAAAGGGGGAGTGACGGCTAGCATTCAAAAACAGTTTTGTACCTCTGCAAAACGTCTCACTGTAAAACTGCTCCTAGATTGCTGTTTAACCTGTACCAGAAGCAACCAGGGTAAAACACAAGCCAAATATGATGCCTTACTGGCTCCAGAATATTCCTTTCAGTGTCTACAGATAGACTTTATGCACATTCCACCTTGTGGTCAGTTGAAGTACTTGCTAGTGATTGTAGACAGGTTTTCCAAGTGCACTGAGGCGTTTCATTTTCTAAGGAAGACTTTCAACATGCCTGTCATCCCACTGGAACTTACGCTAACTTCATTTTGATTTAAAAAAATGATCAAAATGTTTCCTCTTTCATTTAAATCATCACATCCGTGTTCAGGGAATTCTTGCATCGTTATGGGACTCCCAGGAAGTTCAAGAAACACATGTAAGAGCCCTGCTGTTCATACTGCCTTGTGTAACCCTAGTCAGATGTTTCTATCAACAAGAATACAAAACAAAAAGAACAACAAAACTCCCCAAAACTGTGCAAACCATCATAAAACAATAAAACGGTTCTACAGCTGCAATGTAGCGATTCCTGAAAATGTTTTTCATCAAAAGTATTTTCATCTCGATCAGTTCCATTCCTTGGTCCTGTGTTTCTTCACACCTATAAGGCTTGTCTTGTACATATTTGTTTGTTGGTGGAGTTGTTTGTGTTAACATCGCTTGTTTACACTCACCTGCTGTCAGAGGGTATATATATTTTTTCTGTCATTTAGGCATCTGATAAAGTGAAAAAGGAATTAATCTACAAAACCATACTGAGTCGATCTACTAACAGGTGGTAGTGTTATAACACTGACAGTGGTAGAAAAGAAAAAAAAAATTAAAACCAGAATTTATTTTTCATGTTACATTCTATATTAAAAAATAAATTTACTTCAGATCTCAAAGCAGAGCTGTCTACTGTATGGCAAATAGTAAATTGTTAATACATAGATTTAATTAAGTATTTAATGCAGATCATTTGCATTGGCTGAATGAACCTTTCATTCTTCAGTCATGTCTATCTGCCTAACTATCAGGTGTGTGTGTGTGTGTGTGTGTGTGTGTGTGTGTGTTTTTTCTCTCTCTCTTTCTCTCACTCACATTCTCTCTCCCTCCCGCTCTCTCTCTCTATCTGTCTCTCCCAATGTCACATTCTCTCACTCTCACTCTTGCATGCTGGCCTTTGGTAACACTGCCCTCCACCACCTGCACCTCCCGTTCTCCACCTGTACCTTGTGGCCTCTGCCCCCTGCCCTGTCCTGCACTGCCCTTCCACCCCACCTGGCTGACTGAGTGAGTACTTGGCCATTCCAGCCAATCCAAGCATCAGGGTCAGCTGTTACAGAGGACAGAGGAGTGTCACACAGTACACTGATCTAAGCCCTCTATTCACCCCTACACTGATCTAAGGCCTCTATTCACCCCTACACTGATCTAAGGCCTCTATTCACCCCTACATTGATCTAAGCCCTCTATTCACCAGTACACTGTTCTAAGCTCTCTATTCACCAGTACACTGATCTAATTTAACTGTACTCTTAGCAGTTAGCTAAGTTCTGCAGCATTAAATAGTAAATCTACGGGTCTTTGTGGCCTTCACAAGTACCTGATGAAGCTGTCGATACCTTGTCTGTCATCTTTGGACCGCATGTCATCAGCAGACCATTTTCTAAATCACAGAGACAACACAAGACTCTGTGGTGACCCGCTTCATGTAACTGGTGTAACGGAATTAAATGGAAAAGACGGAGGCGTTCACACTGTAAACCCACATGACTGCAGCCCTGAGAAGTGCCAGCTTTGGAGACCCCCCCCCCCCCAATTTAAATGCAGCACTCAAATGTCTGTGGGTGAATACAGTACAGTGTGCCGCCATTTTGGAAGTAACTCAAACTCATTTTACAAGAATTTCAGTAGTGCACAGTGATGATAAAGACTTAATATTCATACATACACCATACACATCATTATTCAAAGTAATCTAAGCATATGGTTTCAAATAAAACAATAAAGGATTCTGGTACCTAATTTTCTAATGACTGTCTGAAATTCTAGATACCACACAATATAAGCAGATGGACAAACCGACTATGGCACATGCTCTTGACCCACTCAAAGCTGGCATATGATGGATAATTTACACTACTAGTTTCTACTTGAAACATGCTACAAAGGCACCTGTTGTTCTTGTTCATTCGCTGCTATTCCGATATGCCTCTGCCTATAATTCCTGGTGTTTGCACTGCCTGGGTCTATGAAAGCAGGGAGCAGGCGTGTGTGCGTTTGGAAGCGGTCTCAATGTCCGGTCTCTGCTCATCCCAGGAACTGCTACCATTACAAACACTTCAAAAATCCTTCCACTGTCTACATGTTGTAAACACCTTAAAGAGAATTTACATACTGAAACTTGTTCTATGTAATTTATGTGTTCATGGGTTTTATGGTGCCTTATTCTCTCTCTTCATGTGTCTATATATCATGTCAGATAGTGAGTGAAGTGACTGGTCTACATTTTACATCAGTACATCTTTATTTATTTCCACATTTTTTAAACATGGAACTGATTCTTCATAAAGGAGAGCATCAACACCATCACTTGTGAAGTGTTTTTTGTTTTTGTTTTTTAAACATGGAGCTTATCCTCTGTGAGAGAGAGCTCTGACATCTTTTGCAGAGAGTTCGGCTTCCGGTGTAGATCTAAAACGAGAAAGAAATACCATCAGAAACCAAATGGTGTTTAACATTCGAGCTTTCTAAAAAGCAAACTGTTTTTCTCTGCTTCTGAAGAGCCTTACTTTTATGCACACCAAAACTCAGAGCTTGTTCTTGTTCTTCCATGGACTGTCATGCTACTAAATTCATTAAGAACATAAATATATAAAATAGACCACTACTTTACCTTCCTGACAGTTCTTGAGATCCTCCCCATTAGGCGATGTATCCAGTGTGTCTGCCTGGTCTTAGCTTCAGCCACACCAGATACAGTGGTCCTTACTGTTGTCAGCTTTGCAGATCTTGAGCCGTCTGTGGAGGGACAGTAGAGGAACTGGGCCAGATCTTTCCTCTGAATGACCTTAACAAATGATAAGGCTCCTCCAAGCACCAGACCACCACTGATGAATGCTTGGGTCACATTCACATTTTTCCTGGCCTCAATTCTTCTGAGGAGCTCATTATACACAGCTTCAATGACTGAACTGTGGAACTCCTCAGGGAGGTCCATCCTATTCTCCACATGCACTCCAGTTGCACTGAACAAAAGCCCATGCACACATTCAGCTGCAGAGGTAAAATGGCCATTCCATGGTTGTCACCTGTGACCCAGCAACACTTGTACAGAATTCCTTTTCTACCTTCAGGAAAACTGTACAAAGACAGTGGTGTACTGCACAAAGAGAGACAGTAGGAAGCCCAAAGTGTGTTGTGCTCGTTTGGGGTTCTGAGCCATATGAGGTTCTTTCATTGGTGGAAGCCGTTGATAATTTTACATCGATCATCTGTAACTCAGTATTACAAACAAAAGTGTAAACAGAATAGTTCCACATCAAAAGGCTAAAAAATGGACCGCCCAAAAACCGGTGGGAAAACATAATGAAAATACAATGTCAATACAGGAGGCTAAACTAACTCTAGCCACATGTTAGCTAGCTAGCTAATATTAGATATGAAATACCTAAACCCTACCGTTAGTTAACAAGCTAGCTAGCATTAGCATAGTGAACTAAATACACAAAGCGACATCCTCTGTGGTTGCTGCTAAACACAGATATTCTCTCCGTAGTTATGACAACGGCTACACTTTCCCCAAAACCAACGGCGCACAATTTCCATCATTTCTAACCTCCCGGTTTCATGAGGATGGAAGGGAAAACTTACCTGATATTCTGCCATGATGCGATCAAAGTCATTATAACAGAAAACTGCGCAGCACACTAAAATATATATACTCGCTATGTGGCGTCATAATAGACTTGGTTGCCCCGACAACAGCCTTTATGAAGTAGGCAGCAGGGAATGCTGTGAAAATGTATTAATATTCATAAAACCTCCATTCATAATGTTAGCACATTATTGACAATAATTAACAAGACAGAAGGAACATTCTTGATTAATGTCGTCTTGAAAGCCTTGTACAGACTGTCATAGGGTTAAAAAGCTATAATAACAAACCAGACAGCAGTACATGTCAGATATAATAACAACAATTTAAACAGGAGTACATAACAAGAAGTAATATGGGCTAACCTTTAATTAATATCATAATGGGCAATTTTTGTCCATGACACGTGAATTGGAATAATACCATTAATTGATAATAAATTACTTTTAAATAATTATGACAGAAAAGTAATCCACAGAGCTGTTCTATAGTTGATCTTATATTCTATAATGGTACTCTGTATGGAGAGCTACAGCATCTAACCTGGCCTGTTTATGGGTGAGAATGTGCTGACCAGATGTACCAGGTCCCAACAGCTAGTTTGTGCAAGAGAAACAGGGGGCATAGATCACTGCGGTGTACTGATGAATAGAGTGCTTAGATCATTACAGTGTACTGGTGAATAGAGGGCTTAGATCACTGCAGTGCACTGGTGAATAGAGGGCCTAATCATTACAGTGTACTGGAGAATAGAGGTCTTGGATCAGTGTAATGGTGAATAGAGGACATAAATGTACACAGGACACTCACAAAAGAACCATCTCTCCCTTTTCTCTCTCTCTCTCTCGCTCTCTTCTCCTCTCTCTCATTCTCTCTCACATACACAATCTCTTGAGACAGGTATTAACCTTTACCAACAGGACACAGAAACACACACACACACACACACACAGAGGAGGTTAAGTTCATGCAGGACATCCGAGTGAAGACCCTGAAGATGAGTTTTATCATACTTCATTAATAAATAAACATGCACACTGATGGAAATGTGTCTGTGCTTGATGTGTAATAACTATGTCTCTCATAAACGGCTATGACGTAGTGTTTGAGTGGACTTACTATGCTATACAATACTGACGACACACACACACACACACACACTTCAGAGCCTTGATTTTAACGAGTGTGGTCCTCTGGTGATTGTAAAACTGGTTATTCCCACTGAAGTTCAGGGATGTCAAACCACAGGGATTCCTGATAATCCTGATATATTCATGCACTACTAAAACCAGATCAATGGCTATTTTGTTTCACTTTGAATATAATTCCCCTCTGATTATGCTTGACTAGCAGATGGGATTTCTAGGGTTCCAGATTAACAGGCCCAAACTGCTAATGGCAGAACCTTCCAGAAGTTCCTCATTTCTGGGCCAGGACTCTGGCACTGGGGATGTGAAATCCCGTAATCTCCCATCATCCTCACCAGCAACTCCGCCCAGTCTGGGTTCTGAAGCAGTGACACGCTCAGCAGCACCCGGGCCGCCTTTAATGCTACGCCAGCGACTTGTTCGGTGTGTTTAACCGCGCTGCGTCTGCCGTGACACTCGTCTGTCCTCTGGAACAGCTGACCCTGATGCTCGGGTTGGCTGGAATGGCCAAGTACTCTCTCAGTCAGCCAGGTGGGGTGGGGGGCAGAGGCCACAAGGTACAGGTGGAGAACGGGAGCTGCAGGTGGTGGTGGGCAGTGTTACTGAAAGCCAGCATGCAAGAGTGAGTGAGTGAGTGAGAGAGAGTGTGAGTGTGAGGGAGAGAGTGTTTCGACGTTATTAAGAGCAGACCAGTAGTTGGACAGGTAAGTAAAACATCATGATGTCAGCCATCAGGAGGTAGAGTAGTCTCTGTAAAGCTTTATTTAAAAGGAAAAACAAATGTAAATAAACATGTATAAAATAAATTTCAGCTGGCTTAGAAAAATTCTTCCTCTCATGTTATCACACACAAAAACACAGGCTGCATATTTAGGAAAAACATCAAATGCACTGCAGTAAAACGCGGTTCCCACCTCTGACGCATCATGGTTAAGGGGGCAGCTTTATTTCCACATATTACTTATTTATCATTTCTGTTTCTATTCATGTGTCTCATCAGAACACACGTGACCAGGACACACACACACACACACACACACACACACACACACACTGAACATGTCCACGTTCACACACACACACACACACACACACACACACTGAACATGTCCACGTTCACACACACACACACACAGAGAACATGTCCACGTTCACACACACACACACACACACACACACACACACAGAGAACATGTCCACGTTAACACACACACACACACAGAGAACATGTCCACGTTAACACACACACACACACACACACACACACACACACAGAGAACATGTCCACGTTAACACACACACACAGAGAACATGTCCACGTTAACACACACACACACACACACACACACACACACAGAGAGAACATGTCCACGTTAACACACACACACACAGAGAGAACATGTACACGTTAACACACACACACACACACACACACACACACACACACAGAACATGTACACGTTAACACACACACACTGAACATGTACACGTTAACACACACATACACACACACACACACACACACACACACACACACAGAACATGTACACGTTAACACACACACACTGAACATGTACACGTTAACACACACATACACACTGAACATGTATATGTTAACACACACACTGCGCCACACACTAACACACATTAAACATCTACAAACTTCATTATATTTAACACAGCACAAAGGTGTTTTTCATTACATATAACACACTGAACACAGCACAAAGGTGTTTTTCATTACATATAACACACTGAACAGGCCGTGTGAACGCAGTCTCATGTGTAACACACAGCCTGTGCTGTTCACCTCATCAGACCAGTTTCCCCCTCGGTTCTACACGAGGGTTTATATACTCGCCTGACAGACAGGTGCGTTCCACCGTGTGAGGGAGAGGATGGGTATATTTATTTGGTTATCTTTGTGAGCATGACTGTCAGAAAGTGTGTGTTCTCACCAGCTCTTTTCTTTCTTGTGTGTGTGTGTGTGTATATGTGGTCTCACCAGTTCCTGCAGTCTTTTCTTGCTCATTCCTTTCCTCCCTAGTTGTTTCTCGATGACTTTAGCATTCTGAGTATAAGAGTCTGGCTGCTTCTTCCAGAGGAAGTGGCAATCACAACGTTCACATCACTTATTGTTTATAATATTCCCTTTTAGAAAAAAAAAAGAAGCAGCCAATCACAGCGTTCACAGCACTTGTTGTTAATACTCCCTTTTAGAAGAACAAGGAATCAATTATGTCACCAATTACTATGTATGAATTTGAATCTATCAGATATTTCAAAGCAATCACAAGTGTATCACTACAGACAACTGGTCACATCACAACAGGGAGACAATCCCACTACATTGGAGGGACATACGGAACTATGCAACTGCTTACACTGGGCGAGGGCACCCCGGGCCGAGGCCATACCAGCAGGTTCCAGGTCCAGCCCACAGGACCCCTGGTCTGCATATTGCTGTACTTCATCAAGGCCAACACACCTGCCTAAACTCATCAGGTAATCACCAAGCCCTTCACACCTCACTCGGGTGTCCGGAAGCAGGCCAGACAGTGACCTGTGCAGGGTATAACATAAATTTTCAGCTAACTCAGGTAACTCCAAATACCCTGGTTAAAGAATAAACACTGTATACTAACAGCAGCCAAACATGTATTCTGGCTAGAACGCTAGAGTAATCTAAATTTTTATCATCAGCCAATCACAATCCATACAGCTTGGTTTCAGCACAAAGATCCAATCACAGCACAGCACTCACCGCCTCGATCTCTTCCATGGTAACAGAACTGAACTTGCCCATGTCTTTGGTGCGTTTCATCATCACCTGGAAGACAGTGGCACACACACACACACACACACACACACACACACACACACACACACACACACACACAGAGAAAAGCCTTTAAAACACCAGAAATTATGAAGAAGAAGTATGTGTGTGTGTATATGAGAGAGAGAGCAAGAGTATTTATAGCAAAGCACTAACATTAATGGAATGTAATTCATGTCACTGTGTATCATCATGTGTGCTTGTGTGTATGTTCTGCAACTGAACTGGTTTTCTTTCCTTTTTTTGGTGTACAGAGAAATTCTCTACATTTTAGATTTGAATTTGATGTGAGTGAAGGTCGTCGTACTTCCCACACTTCTGGTACTGTCACTCGATCCCCCCTGCCCTGAAAGACATTTAGCCTGTTTACAAACACCACAGCCACCTTTGTTTACAAACACAAACACAGCCAGCCTTGATCATTTTAATTATTTATTAGAATAGTAATGTACCAATACATTCATGCCATTTAGCTGACACTTTTATCCAAAGCGACTTACAATTATGACTGAGTACAAGTTGAGCAATTGAAGGTTAAGGGCCTTGCTCAGGAGCCCAACAGTGCTAACTTGAACCTTTAAATTAAAAGTCAAGTACCTTAACCACTGAGCTACCACTGCCCGGCACATTCATATCCATCAACCATACAATAACAAACACACGTGTGCGCACGCACGCACGCACACACACACACACCTTTTCAAGTACATGCTCTCATCCTCTTCCACATTGCAGAACTTGTGCGTGTGTTTCGCTGCGCCAATGACTCGTGCCTTGTTCCGTGGTCTCATGGGTAATTTCTCCAGCTGACAGTCTGAGAGAAGAGTTAACACACACACACACCTGATAGTTAGGCAGATAGACATGACAGAAAAGTGAAAGGTTCATTCAGCCAATATGAGTGTGTTCAATACTTAATTAAATCCATGTATTAACAATGTACTATTTGCCATACAGTAGACAGCTCTGCCTTGAGATCTGAAGTAAATTTATTTTTTATGTAACATAAAAATGTAACAGAATGTAACATAAAATTAATTCTGTAAATTCTGATTTAAAAAAAATTCTCTTTTCTACCACTGACAGTGTTGCACACTACCACCTGTTGTAGATCGACTCGGTTTGGTTTTGTAGATTAATTCCTTTGTCACTTTATCAGATGCCTAAATGACAGAAACAATACATACACCCTCTGACAGGAGGTGAACAAACAATGTAAACAAGCAGTGTAAAAACAAACAACTCCACCAACAAACAAATATGTACAAGACAAACCTTATAGGTGCAAAGAAACACAGAGGACCAAGGAGTGGACCTGATCAAGATGAAAATACATTTTTCAGGAATCGCTACATTGCACCTGTACCTAGAACAGTTTTACTGTCTTATGATGGTTTGCAGTTTTGGGGAGTTTTGTTGTTCTTTTTGTTTTGTATTTTTGTTGATAGAAACATCTGACTAGGGTTACACAAGGCAGTGTGAACAGCAGGGCTCTTACACGTGTTTCCTGAACTTCCAGGGAGTCCCGTAAGGAAGCAAGAATTCTCTGAACAAGGATGTGATGACTTAAATGAAAGAGGAAACATTTTGATCAGTTTTTTAAATCTAAATGCAGTTAGCATAAGTTCCAATGGGATGACAGGCATGTTGAATTCTAACTTCTGCTCTTTGGATAGCAATAGGTCCACTGGCTATGATTGTGTGAATTATTCTGTAATCTGTATTAGGATGAAGTGAATCAAGAGAGTTCCACTTTACTGAGGAAAGCACAGAGTATATATGTGTCCTATATCTACTATCTAAATCTACAGGATGACGGGGAAAAGTGAGGAATGTTCTAAGGGTCTACGTAGAAAGGAAAAAGACAAGGTTAGTAAAGATTAGATGCAGTCAGCATGACCCAGCCATGAGCTGCTCGTGTACGTAGAGAGAGATGGGGAGAGCGAAAGAGAAAGGGAGGGGTAAAGTATGCAAGAAGAGGGAGCGGATGACCTCGAGTGAGGAGCTTTCGGTCAAGCAGTTACATTATGGCTCATAAGCAGAGACGTTGCGTTGGGGTCTACCAAAAATTACGTCAAATGGAGACAATTTGGTGGTGGCACTGGGCGTCATTCTGATCTCACACAACACTGCTGGCAGTAGATCTGTCCACTTCTTTCCTGTTTCCATCATGACCTTTGTCAACCTTTCTTTCAAGGTATGATTCATTCTCTCAACAATGCCAGATGACTGAGGATGATAAGAGATGTGAAACTTCCAGTCAATAGTTAGGTAGGTGCATAGTTTCTGAGTTACCTTAGAAATGAAACAGGGTCCCTGATCTGAGTCTATTACACAAGGGACACCGTACCTCGGTATTATATCCTTGGCTAGGATTTTAACCACAGTGCGGGCGTCTTCCTTAGAACAGGGAAATGCCTCAGTCCACTTAGAAAACCTGTCTACAATCACTAGCAAGTACTTCAACTGACCACAAGGTGGAATGTGTGTAAAGTCTATCTGTAGATACTGAAAGGGATATTCTGGAGCCAGTAAGGCATCATATTTGGCTTGTGTTTTACCCTGGTTGCTTCTGGCACAGGTTAAACAGCAATCTAGGAGGAGTTTTACAGTTATACATTTTGCAGAGATACAAAACTGTTTTTGAATGTTAGCCGTCACTCCCCCTTTGTGCAATATGTGAAATCCCATGAAAATGGCGCACAAGAAATGGCAAAATAGATTTAGGAAAGGTGATACGCCCCTCCAGGTCACGGATTAGACCATTTTAATCAGGACTACAGCCCTAATCAACCCAGTGAGAGCAGTCCTGTTGTGTACTCTGAGTTTGTAAGAAAAACAGATCGATATCATTCGGCACCAAGCAATGAGAAAACATGGAGACAGCTTCACATGTCAAGGACATAGCATATGTGCAAGAGGGGCCATTAACAGCTGCCCAATGTGTGATCTCGTCCGCTAAGGCATCGCCAGTGTCAGACTCAGAGGTTGTATCATGACCCTTGACCTTTACAATAGCCAGCTGAGCTGGTAGTGTACATGCAGACAAAAGTGCAGACACTAGTCCTGGATTAGAAATGGTCTTACTGTCAGAGGTGCGGAACCCCCTGGAGTGCCAAATCTTACCCAAGTCATGAGGAATCCCAAACGCATAACAGGAATCATTGTAGATGGTGACAACCTGATCCCGGAGTAGATGGCAGGCCCTGGTCAACAGCATCAGCTCAGCTGCTTGAGCAGACCTGTAAGGGAGAGAGTAAGCCTCCCAAATGAGGTTAGGCAGAGAACAGACAGAATAACCACAGAAAAATTGAGTCAGACAGTTTAAAACATGAATCATCTATAAAAATGTGATAGCCGCCTATTTTTAATATCAGTCATGCTAGGAGGCATAACTCTACACAGTTTTTCACCCAGCATCATGAATGCAGTATAAATATTTACGAGGTGGCTGGAGCCGTGCGCCGAAGTCTCACCCTGCTGTAGAGAGGCAAGGTTAGTATAGAGGGCAGGTGCGGCTTGCCGTCCGCTCCTCCTCCAGAAGTCCCCCTCTCAACTTCCTGCTTCAGCTCAGATGTGTGTGTGGCCTTCGACACAGAAACATCTGCCTGAGCGGCAGCCTCTCTTATCAGTGCACGCTTCACAAGCAGAGGAGGGGATCCTTTCAACTGTGTGGCAGCAAAAATGACTATTTCAGACCCAGGAGTCTTATTGGGTTTTCCACCATGCGCCTTGTCCCACCTTACTCCAGGTCTGCAAAGAATTCTTCATATATTGAAAATCCCAGCTAGGCTCCCCATATCCCTCATAAATAAACATAGCACTATAAACTCCCATTGAAAAGAAATCTGAATACTTCTTGTATTTGCATGTAGTGTTCACTATGTTTATAAAAAGCAATATGGTGATGTAAAAGTATACTGTAAATTTCATTATTATTTCACTCTTGGCTAAATAATAAACCCAACCAACTAGACTGAAATTACACAGACATGGTGAGCAGTTGTTTTTGTAGTCAGGATAAATCAATTCTAAAGGAGTTCCTTCTAAAAGAGAAGCTGCTGACCTGCTCCCTGCGCTCTTCCACATTCTTAGAAGTGTCCCAGCCTTTGCGTGTGTTGAACTTGGACACCTAACTAGTAAATAAAGGTTTATCAATTTTACAAAGAACCGTAATGAAAATCAAATTGCACTGATGGAAGAAATAATGTTAGTTAGCTACAGCACTCTCATCGATGGTTTAGCTCTATCAAGTCGATCTCACTTGTCTAGTTTGCTCATAATTCAAATATGATCTTATGTTTAGCGAGAAACAGGTTGGTGACCACTTAACTAGGTGACCACTTAACTAGGCAGTTAATATATATGTGTGTGTGTGTGTGTGTGTGTGTGTGTGTTTATTTATTTATTTTTATACATTTCTGTCCTGTATTGTGCCATGTTCACTGTATTATTCTGATTGTTTTAGCAGAAAGTATTGCATGTTTCTCAGTATCTCTTTGTCACTGGTTAGATGATCTAATTACACTGCACTTTCTGTCCATATTTCTACGAGCGGAGGATAAACAGCTGGGACTCTCTGGGGTCTGACTGAGGTGTTTGTTTTTGTGTGTGTAACAGGAACCAGACATTTACATGTGATAAACGTGATGTCAGATTAAATGGCAGTGGTTTTGCCCCAGTGCCCTGTGGAGATGATCAGGACATGTCTCTCAGTGATGCCAATGCTTAGACCAGATGCTTAGACAGCTGGAGTGATGGTGTTGTGTGTGACAGTGGGCTTGTCCTTATAGGGATCTTTTAAAAGCTGTTGATGATGCTCTTATGGCATCCACTTATGCAGAATGTGTAGCTAAGCTTTCCCTCCCTGCCTCTTACTTTCACTCATTTATGTATGTTTTCCTCTTGTTTGTTACTGGGATGATAAGCGTACCCATAGATGAAATTGTGGCTGTTCTCATGCCCCCACCTTGTCTCAGAATTTGTCCAGGAAAGAATAAGTACAATGTTAACCTCAATAATCTAATTTTAAATGAACTATTCTAACCCATTTACTATTGGTTTGGAGGACTATCTCCCAATATTTGCAGTGCCATTACATGTGTGAGCACATGCGGGTGAAAGTGTAAGTGCACTGCATGTTCCCACTAACACCAGCTAAGCCTTACAGTGGGCAGAGGAGGAGGCAGTGATTGAGAGTCCCAGTTTAAGTGGACTAAAGTGGTGTCACAAGTTCATAATGTCATTAGCCAGAATAGCAATTCAGTGGAACTTGTTATATTATGGACATGGTGCTCTGGGGAAATCTTGGTCCACAGACAATATCCATGTTGACTTCAGGCAAAACAACAAATATGGGAGAAAAGCATACCTCCCAACAGCATGTTTTTCTTAAACGCCTCCACTTGCCATCATCTTTTGAAAGCACAGAGATATCTGGAAGATCCACAAGTGTGCCACAAGTGTACTTGTAATTGTAAAAATTACATGTTGAATATTTTCTCCAAAAATATTGCTTGTGCCTGAAATACGAGGCAGTCTGCAATCTCCTTTTCATTCTTCCCATGTGCCTGTCAGCTTTTGTGGGTTGAGCAAGTGAAAAAGATGCATAGTGAGCAGGTAGATATTTTGTTGTTCTTGTTGAGAACCTAACAACTTAGCAAATTAACCTGGACCAAAACCAGATTTAAAGAAACCAGAACTTGAGGGTCAGGTTTTCCGGTCAAGCAAAAGTATCAGCAAAGAGAGAGTGAGTGAGTCAGAGATAGTAGCTGTTCTTTCCTGGCTGTCTCTGTGTTACCAGAAGTATACTGACACCTTTATCATTTTTACTGGTGTGTAAATGCACAATTGAAGCAATGACTTTGTATTTCATCAAGTGTCATGTGATACAAAAATCTGCTGATTATTTAAACAAATCAGAAGCCTCTGGGTCATAAACAAATGCCTAGTGCCAGAAGCATTTTATAGTCCCATATGTGCAAGCGGAACAATATTCATAATTTGCTGTTGTTTTAGTCCTGTTTGGCCATCATTTTGCCTTGTTAATATGGCCATGTGTCTGAAAATCCATTGTCATGGAGAATAATGCATGGTGTTGTAGGATAATGTATGTCTTGGACTGTTTCTTGATGAGGCAATAAATGAACAAAATATGGAAATATTAGTTTTAGCTCTCAGCATTTCTTGTTTAAAGGGTCTTAGGCTAGTGATATGTGCATTATTTTTTCTGTGATGTTCTTCTTCTATGCTTCTATGCTACTCTGTTGTCTTTCAGTAACAGTTCCAAAAATTCTGCCTTTGCTTTAGTTCTGCTTTATTAATATATTTGCTTGTGAGAGAATTAGACCAGGGACAAGCATGATATCTCAAACATTTCCTGAGATGTCAGTGTTACTCTTAATAAATCTTCATAAATCAAAAACACACTGAGGAACTCTGGCCACATTTCATTTGAGCATACCCATGCACTGTGTAATCTTCAATATGCAATAGTAGACTAATTAAATAAGTTGTACATTTTTCAGGGTTATTAACATGGAACATATACTTTCAAAGCATCGGCACAGTGGAGGCACTGAGATAGTGAGTGTTGCAAATGTGCCGTGGCTGGAGTTTTCCAGCATGTCACTGTCACTGCAGAGTGGTCAGCCACCCAAAATATCTTGGCAACTGCAGTCATTTGGTCAGAAGCAAACCACTGATAAAGGGCTAGAAAATGTGTAGAAATGTGGATGGTGGCAGAATGGACAATGGACTCTAACTATGCAACCATGAGGTGCCTCTTGTAACGCTTGGAGTTAGTCCTATTTAAATTATGCTCCAACCCAGATTAGCAGAGAGCTTTGGAACTGGTAGCGAGAAGCCTGTGAAGCACGTGGAGGAGACGCGAGTCAGACTCAACTCAGTTATGCAATAATCTTGGCGGTTTATTCATTACGTGACAGAGGCTTGCTCTTGGAATTCTGTTGACAGTGCGTACATGAACTGTAGAAACGTCCAAAGCTCATAAACACATTAACAGAGAAATGAAATTAAGGACAAAAGAATCGCTGGGTCCAGTAAGGTCCGTCATGTACAGTACAAAAAAAAGTCTTCTCCTGTGTGGCATTCATGCACATGCATTTTACGTAAAACACAACTTAAAGGGACAGCAGACAAATTACTGTCCGTTACACTCTACACAGCACTAGGTATTTAGAATATAGTGCTGTGAGAGTGTATACACAGCAGTAAATTCTGTTTCTATTTCTATTTCTATTTCTATGTGTATCAGAGGGTTTCTTCTAAAACCACCAGGAACACCTCTGCGTCATACACAGAACTGGCACAGCCAATAGGAAGGAAGCTTTCATACCGGGGGTGGAGAGAGCGGCGGAAAGTTCATTAATATTCATAAAGCTGTTAACACAATAGGAGCGGGTACTGGCGCAGTCAATCACATGCTACTGTGTAAGTGATTTGTAGCTAGCTAGTGTTTGTCCACACTCCAATTATAATCAGTCGTTAGGCTTACTGACCTTTAGAATTCACATCAAAAGATGAGAGGTGTCAGTAGATATGGAAAAGAGGAAAGGTGGCTGCACAAAGCTGCCACCAATAAGACCAAACCACAGTGCTCAGAAAGCAAACAACGTTCAGGTACGTGTATACACATTTTATTTAAACGCTGAAATGAAGGAGCATGTGTTTTTGAATCTTTAAATGATATGGTATACCTTAAAAATATTTGTACTGGTGCCTCTAGAATGAAACAAATAGAAATACATTTTTAGTACATTTTAATAAAAGGTTGTTTGGCTATGATGGAAGGTTGTGTATGGTTATGTGTGCTTGTGTGTCAGTATGTAAATTCTTGTGTGAAAAATACCTTGTATACTTTGTTTAGGCTCTTGATGTGGCTGTGCGCAGTCCAGAAACTAGAGATAGCACACATTTTGCTCCATTTGTTCTACCTCCAATCAATGGTAGCCATCCGCTACCATTTCAGAGAAAAAAAGGTAAAGAACTATAAAGTCTATACATTCTAGAGAAAATTACATGGCAATTAATACCTGTTGGTTTTTAACACATGGTTTCATATGAAGAGTCAGAATATATTTTTAAACTGAGCCTTCTCATCTGGCTCTTGATGTGGGTGTGCACAGTCCAGAAACTAGAGACAGCACACATTTTGTGTGTCTGTCTGTGTGTGTATATGTTACTTTCCAGGGAATAAAATTGTCTGTACATGTTTAAAAAATGTCAGTATAAGAAGTCAGTATAACTTTGGGAAGGAAGACTATGTTCCAAACACAAGTCACTCATTGTCTTGCAGTGAATCAAATAAACACATCAGTATAATGGATTGTAATTGACATGGTTTGCCAGAATTGTACGTTTAGTATTCAGAAGAAAAGACATCTGACATTTAAGGAGAGAGACTCAGAGCTGAGTCCTACTGAGAGAGCAGCTCCATGACTTCTTCATCCAAAAGTTCAGTAGACAGGCGAATCCCAAAGTTACAATCATCTATGTTATGCTAATTTTTGCTGATATGACTTCAAAACCATCCCCACTCTAACCAATTTCTTTGGGTTTGCCAGTAACACTAGTTGACCATAGCATAAAGATGATGTTTTGTTCTGTCCTATTTGTTGATATTTCAAACTGAATAGTAAGAAAAGGCACTACACAGTGACCAATAAGCAATAAAAAGTTAATGAAAAGCTACAGACACACTGTTAAATGGGCTGGCCCAGATATTTATCAACAGAGACCTAGAGCCCTAAACACTTGCCCAAGTCATTGCTTTGACTTATCTGGGTCCTAATCAGATGATTCATACTATAGCTAAGCAATTTGACCCAGGAGTACATTTCACTGCGCATCATTTTTATAAACCATGACAAAAACAATACAGTTTTCCATCTATGTCACCAGCCCAGCACACAGCCAGTCTCATCG
This sequence comes from Electrophorus electricus, assembly GCF_041902795.1. NCBI lineage: Eukaryota > Metazoa > Chordata > Actinopteri > Gymnotiformes > Gymnotidae > Electrophorus > Electrophorus electricus. The sequence goes on along the minus strand of NC_137497.1, from coordinate 20,791,231 downwards.
ATGGAGCTTTCATAACTTAGAAAGGACCAGCTCAATAAGCCCTTGGTGCTAGATGCTATACACAAATGGTGCACTGTCTGAACTGGACCTAGAGTAGGAAATGAAAAGTAATTAACTAGTAATAGTAAAAGCATGGACTGAGAGATTTATTGAGTCCATTCTCTCTGTCGTTCCATCTCTCTCTATCTCTCTCTCTCTGAGGCATTTTCATTATTTATTGCCTAGCTAACAAATCTGCAGAGACATCTGAAGGCCTCTGAGTTCAGCTTGATAAAGAAAATGTTTTTAACCCAACAAAAACCCAATCTGTTTACTGAAAGGTTGAAGCTCATTTTCTTAAAGAGCAGGGTGCAGCGTGGATCTCTAGCTTGCAGACCACATCTATACCAGCTCCATTCCTGAGTCACCTGCTACATGCTAGCTAGCTTAGCTACCTATGCGGATTTTCAACTTTCATTATTAGGTTTTACACGTGTGATGTTTACAGTGTGTACTGTTTCTGATACTTGTTGGCTTGATTTTCGTGTGGTTGAATGAGCAGATAAATTGATTAAAATCTAAAGGGAAAAAAACTTGAACCGTGCAAGATTTAGCAGGTTTAGCAATTTGATATTGATGTAGAGATGGTACTTGTGGCATAATTATGATGTAATAAAGGGGCTGTGAAGTCACACAAGTTATCACATTAATCAGGCAATTCACCATTCCCACAGTACTCATTTGCTTCGTTGCTGCTTATTGTATTTGGCTGAGGTCTGTTCCCCAAAAACTAAAAGGCTTATCGATCTTTAGAATTCACATCAAAAGACGAGAGGCGCCAGTAGATATGGAAAAGAGGAAAGGTGGCTGCACAAAGCTGCCACCAATAAGACCAAACCACAGTGCTCAGAAAGCAAACAACGTTCAGGTACGTGTATACACATTTTATTTAAATGCTGAAATGAAGGAGCATGTGTTTTTGAATCTTTAAATGATATGGGATACCTTAAAAATATTTGTACTGCTGCCTCAAGAAAGAAACAAACAGAAATACATTTTTAGCACATTTTAATAAAAAGTTGTTTGGCTATGATGGAAGGTTGTGTATGGTTATGTGTGCTTGTGTGTCAGTATGTAGATTCTTGTGTGAAAAATACCTTGTATACTTTGTTTAGGCTCTTGATGTGGGTGTGCACAGTCCAGAAACTAGAGACAGCACACATTTTGCTCCACTTGTTCTACCTCCAATCAATGGTAGCCATCCACTACCATTTCAGAGACGTTTGGAGGCAGGTCGCCGATTGTCGCGTAAGCTCAGGTTCAGCCGCCCAGTTCAGTAAAATGATCAAGTGTATCTATTAATATTTTATATTAACTGTTACCTTATAGAAAGCATCACCCTTGCCGTTCCTGGCAGCTTCACGAAATATTACATATTAATTTATTATCTATGCAGATGGATACTTTTTCCGTCCTATATTGCTGAGCCGTTATGTTCATAAATCACTTTCTGACAGCTAGCGCGCATATCTGGACGGTAATCAGAAGTACATCTATATAAAAACTCTTAAACTCACCGTTACAGATGTCGCCTTTCAACCTGAAACTTGATTCAAAATGTTTCAAAAATTAAACCCGCGTGTAACCTCTGCCTAAAGGCGCCCTAATGAAATCATTCAGAGGGAGCACATCTCAGAAATTTCGTGTTAGATCAATGCAAGTTAGCGCGGTGCCTCCAGAAATGTGTCTAGTACTATGTTGATAGTAATAAATCCTTTTAAACCCTCTCATGATTAATGACCCGAATGATTCACAGATCAGTAAATACAACAAATGACAATTAAAAAAACAAAAACAGTCAATCGAGTTTAGAGCTTAAAAACAAGTGTCATGTTTGTCATTTCAGTAATGGTTTGTTATGGTCGGTATAAGATATGTGCAGATTAAGATTAAGGGTAATTGTAGCTCTTATGACACTAAGGGTCATAGCATATATTTAATTAGGCTAATATTTTTACAAATAATACTTACACTGACAACCCTCCCTGAGAGTGCACACTAGTCTGCTTTCCAGTCAGGAAGGTCTTTATAGGTTGGGGAGGGAGGACAGACAGCATTGCAGCATTATACTTCCAGATCTGAAGATACTGTGACCTCATCTGTTATAAACACTCCTGTGGATGGACTGAAATACATTTTAGAGCTACCATATTTTTTCTGATAAACTGTACCTATTGAAATAAGACAACCAATTCGATGACAATCATCATTTTTTTAAATGGGCCACTACAAAATGCTCCCCGTCAGAGCGAGCACAAGTATCAACCCTCTTGGTGGACTTAACCAGCACACCTTCCACTAATGTGTATGTCTCTGCTCTCTCAGCTGTATATGTAGCCACTCACCTCACCCTCACAGGCGCTGGCCTGGAATATGGAGATGCCAGTTTGGAAAACATTCTAAGGGATCAAGAGAAACAAACCAAAATTAATGCTAAAATTGATGCCTAAACATTTTTAAAATCAGCATTAATGTACATTACTCAGGACTATGTTAATAACATGTGTTTGAAAATGGACTTTGATAAAAGGAGCTTCTTTGCAGTTAACCAGATAACTCTGTATCCCCAGATAGTGAAGCTTAAGTGCTATTTAATTGTTGTTTGAAATAACAATCAGTCATTTTCAGTAGCACAGGTCATTGTACCGCAAATGTTAACTTCAGATGAAGTGGAAATGACTTCATTAACTTCATTCATTCATTCATTCATTCATTCACCCACAACTGATAACCAAGATGTCTGAGAGAAAACTTGCACTGTGTCCGACACAGACAGGTTAACGAGCAGTTAGTTAGCTCGGTCTGTCGGTCTGGCCACTAACTTTGCCCATTAAATCTCACTTTTACAGTAAAGTCTGGACATACTGAGATGGGTAATAAAAGCCATAGAAAGAAATTGAGCACAACAAATTGAAGGGAAAATGTAAAAAATGGAGCCTGGCTTCACTTACCGAATGCTGTAAGTCAGAAGTGTGGCAGGATGCTGGGACAGCAACGGGATGGCAACGGGAGAGCCAATAAAAATTTCGAGAAGCACATTGGAACAGACCAATGGTGCTCTGCGGCCTTTTGGAGAATATTGGAACAGGCCAATGAGAGGACGCAAACTCTCTGGAACACACTGGAACAGAAAATCAGGGTCAGTGGAATGAGTCAACATATTGAGACGGACAGACCCACAAAAGATAAAGAAAATGAAAGCTAAACACGATAGAACCAACACACTGACAGAAACACAACTGGGAACAGGTTACAAGGCAACAACGTGAAATGAAGAACACAGGCGACATGAACAGCAAACATGATAGGACCTTAGTATAAATGGAGGCTTAGTACAATGAACACAGGCTGAGTGAACAATAACCAGCGGCAAGACTGGAGAGACACTAGAAATATATACACGAATTAACAAGGAATATACCCACGAGTTAACAAGGAACAACTAGAAACAGGAGAAAACAGGCAGAACAACCAGACAAGGGGGAGTAACAGAAAAATCAAAACAAAGAAGCTCATGGAAAGAAAACCAAGTTGTAAAGTAAACAGAGCTTGACAGGATTGCTAAAGTGACCGAGATGACAGGGAGGGGACAACCGTGACAATGCAGAGTAATAATAATAATAATAATTACTCAGATATGCAGGAATATACAGTGCAATAATAATTACTCAAACATGCAGGAACATAGAGAGTAAAAGTTACTCAGGCCTACAGGAACATATAATTATTCAGTCATATAGGAAGAGTGTTCCAAAGTAGGACACTGAAGGCACTGACATTTATACCTAAAATGTTTGTTGAAAGACATTTACTCTACAACACAGTGCTCCAATATTCCATCATCATCACCATCATCATCATCATCAGTCTTTTCACCCTCGTTGAAGCACACTGGGATGTGACGCAGCTTACATATGTAGTACAGACCTCATCCTGTATCTCATCATCATTACATATGTAGTACAGACCTCATCCTGTATCTCATCATCATTACATATGTAGTACAGACCTCATCCTGTATCTCATCATCACTACATATGTAGTACAGACCTCATCCTGTATCTCATCATTACATATGTAGTACAGACCTCATCCTGTATCTCATCATCATTACATATGTAGTACAGACCTCATCCTGTATCTCATCATTACATATGTAGTACAGACCTCATCCTGTATCTCATCATTACATATGTAGTACAGACCTCATCCTGTATCTCATCATTACGTATGTAGTACAGACCTCATCCTGTATCTCATCATTACGTATGTAGTACAGACCTCATCCTGTATCTCATCATCATTACGTATGTAGTACAGACCTCATCCTGTATCTCATCATTACATATGTAGTACAAACCTCATCCTGTATCTCATCATTACATATGTAGTACGTATTAATACTACTATATAGTAGTATTTATTTAGGTAGTTTGTTAGTTATCTATGTATTTATTTCCAGCTTTTAAAACTGTTCTGTTGCATCGAAAAGCATGACATTTGTTGTTTCAATAAAAGCAACTAATAAAACCAAATGGACTGTTGTGCATGTCATTAAAATCTCATTGCTGATTTGGGTACATACATCCAGGGTTTGGCAGAATACTTTGATGGTTGAATAATGTGATGTATTCTATTACAATACATAAAACAGTAATTTATTCAGAATACATTTAGAATGCACCCAGAACACATCTTACTAAGTCACATTTAAGAGCAAAAATATTTTATATATTTTAAATTGAAGTTCTAAATTGTGAACAGCTTATCATTAAACAAAACTGATAAAATGCCATCAATTTATGACTTTAGAAATTAAAGAATTATAATTATTATTATAATAGTGCTTTTATAAAATACTCTACCTTATTTGATGGTAAAAGTTAAAAGTGTTCAAGCTTCAAAACGCTTTTTCTATTTCCGGCTCTGTGGTCACTCTAGAATGAATCAAGCACGAGCACAAATCCATTGGTTCCATTTCTGAAGCGCGAGGTTCAAGTGTGACATTTAGCGGTGAGTTTAAAAGTGTTTGTATGTCGATGTACTTCTGATTACCGTCTAAATATGCGCGCTAGCTGTCAGAAAGTCTGATTTATGAACGCAACTAGGCAACTGCATAGATAATAAGTTAATATGTAATATTTAGTGCAGCTGTTTTAAAGTTTGCATGTCTGCTAAGAACTGTGGTTGTTCTCGCGGACTGTTGAACGGGTTCATGTGTTCATTTAGGGACTTTAGCTCGTGCACTGAGCGATAGTAGCTGTGCGCTTTGTTCCCTCCGCGTGCTGTTCTGCCTTCTTATGCTGCAGTTCAGTAGATGGACTGTGTGTCTCCTGGCGTGCAGTTACCTCAATAAATGCGTTTGGTAGGAGATAATGTCCATGTGGCGTACAAACCTTTATTGCTATTAAATAATAATATTCAAAAACACTGTCACGCTCTGTACTTAGCCAGTGGGTTTCACTGCTTCTATTTTTTATCACACATTTTTCTCCTGAACAATATTTCCGAGGTCGTTAGATAAATATCCCAAGTACGAATGTTGCTACATAAGCTCACCGGTCACTTTATTAAGAACACCTGCCTTGCACCTACAGTAACTGTCTACTTTAGTACATACTGTAACGCTTGGAGTTAGCCCTGTTTAAATTATGCTCCAACCCAGATGAGGAGATCTTTGGAACTGGTAGAGAGAAGCGTGTGAAGCAAGTGGAGGAGATGCGGACCAGAATCATTCAGTTTAGTAGTAAACTTGCTGGTTTATTCACCACGTGACACAGGCTCGCTCCTGGAGTATTGTAGACAGCTCATACATGAGTTGTAAAAACATCCACAGCTCATAACGCGTTACTAAAGAAGTAAATAACGATAAATGAAGATCTGGGTCCAGCAACGTCCGTCACGCACAGTACAAAACCAACTCTTCCGCGTGGCCTACGTGCACACGCCTTTTACGTAAACGTAACTTAAGGGGACAGTCCGCAAATTACTGACCGTTACAATTCTCCTGTTTTATAGGTGCATTACAGACTAATTGATTCTGCATGTTACTAGGAACATCTTATCAGCCCAAAGAAAAACTGTTTCAGGTTTATTTCCGTGCTTGTCATGTAGATTTAAGACTGGTAACAGTGCATCCGCTGGCGGACAGTTTCAGGTTTTCTGGGTCATCAAGTCTTTCATGAGCTGGATCAGATGGGAAACTGTGAAGGGCGGTGGGTCCCCAGAACCGGGTTCAGAACCTCATGTGTGTTAAGAATATTCAGTCAGGATTCATTTGACATGGCGAGGTGTGGTAATGTAATTATTTCCCTCGTTCCTCAGTGATTTTACTCTCGTCATGTCAGTCATTTTACCTACTGCAAGAATTCTTGCACCTTTTTCCTGGTATGAACGTCCGTTTGCTGTAATCTCAGGGGTTTTTAAATCCCGGGCGAATATCCAGGGTTCACATATCAGAGTTTGGGCGCTTTTGTCTCCAATCACGGAAGTGCTTGAGGAGGCAAATGACTTCTCAGAAGTTTTAAGTAAATTCCCCTACACGTATGTAACCAGCTAATATTCAAACCCAAGTCATTATTACTATAAGTGGTTTCATCAAATAACAAAATTCTGTGCAGATGTGTGAAAAAATATTCTGTGGTTTCTTTCAATGAAAGCTACGCATCACGTGGATATTTCTGTGAGACAGTAATACGTAAATCCAGTAGCCACTGACGTCTGTAATTTATCTGATCCTGTGTGCGAGTCTGTCATACACTCTAGAGGTCTTGTGGTAAAGTTGCTTTAGGTACACGACTGGAACATGAGTCCCGTCTGATTAGCACTTTAGTGTTGCCAGAAATATCAAACACAGCATGACTGCAGGGAATAAGGGAACTGAACAGTGACACAACGTACTGGCAGGCAGGACTGTGATGTTCTGGACCCTGGACTAACCCCCTCTGGTAAAAGAGGATTACTGTGCTGCTGATGTGTAGTGGGGTTTAGTCCTGTTTCTACTGTGGGATAGATGGTGCTTTAGTCCTGTTTCTAATATTGTTTAGTAGTTTAGTCCTGTTTCTTTTATGGCAGGTGGTATAATTACGTTAATGTAAATGACTGACTGACTTTTTTTCCTAGTAGTGAACACCGTGAGATTTACTCAGCTGCTCCTACCTGTACAGTACTGACTGGGTTCTCCTGTCTCCTCTGTACAGTACTGACTGGGTCCTCCTGTCTCCTCTGTACAGTACTGACTGGGTCCTCCTGTCTCCTCTGTACAGTACTGACTGGGTTCTCCTGTCTCCTCTGTACAGTACTGACTGGGTCCTCCTGTCTCCTCTGTACAGTACTGACTGGGTCCTCCTGTCTCCTCTGTACAGTACTGACTGGGTCCTCCTGTCTCCTCTGTACAGTACTGACTGGCTTCTCTTTTGTCTCCTCAGTCATGCTGAGCAGGTGTCACTGTGTTCTGCTGTTACAGCTGCTGACAGTCATAGCTGGTAAGTGGATAGAACAGGTTCTCTCAGGTCTCTACCGGCTTGACCTTTATCTTTATTTAATCTTCTTTATATTTAATACAATTATTATTCAAATTAATTACATTTATAAATCCTGATGGTTGTTTTTAATAATTCATTTTGCACTGCACAGCATAAACAATATCCATTTTTTTAACATTTAAAAAGATTGTAAACATATTTATTGCATTGCTGCTATTCATGAGAACTGTACTGTATAACTCACTGTGGATGCTCAGCTCGTCGTACCTACTGTATAACTACAGTGTCTGTCTCACTCATAGACCCCATTCATAGTCAGCTGGCTAAGGTAGCATGAACACAGTGATGCTTTACTAATAATGTCGTAAGCCTTTCTTCAGAACACTGAGAAGGTTCAGGCTGCTATAGGCCCGCCCCCGGAGTGAGAAACATAAAATTAATAAATTTCATTGGTCAGATTTCCTGCTAATAGATTTGCATTTCAGAACCCTTTCTGATCACCAGATCACCAGAATGGTCATGTAGACACAGACATAGAAGGCACAGATGTCCCTGCAGCCGTACTAATGAGCAGTATCAGTCAGTTCTGCTCTTACATAGAAATGCATCTTTGAGTAACCAAGAATATTTAAGTAGCCTGAGTGAATGGTTGATATTTTTAGTTTTACTGTATTTATAGAGAGAGCATGATACCAGTTGATAGACATCTGATACTGATGTCTTGCATTTGAATGTCGTCTGATATCAATACCAATCTGATATTTTTTCATTAAAAGCCACTGTGGTTCAGTTGTGTAGGGAATTATTTTTTGTGTGGGATGTATTATATATGCTGTATCATGCATGGATATGACAGATAAAATAAATAACATTCTAAATAATAAATATCAACTTGTAAACAATATTTATTGCCTTGATATGAAACATTGGGTCATTTTCCTCTATAAATAATATTATTATAGACTAATATTGGGTCTAATATTTGGTTTAATTTGTTTGATTTGTTTTTCTTTCTACTTTCAGGACTTGTTTGACAATATGATTAAGTTTTAGTTAATATATATGTAGAAATATAGAAACTTCTAAAGAGTTCCTAAACTTTCAAGCACCACTAACGTTTTAAACTCTCTTTTCTTAATGTGTCTTTCAGGCTCTTTTCCTTCAGTAAAGGTGAATCTTCATGATGCTGCTACTCTCCCCTGCACTCAGCTGTGTTCTGGTCTGGTCACATGGACTTTATATCGTAACCCACATGACATACTGGCTCAGTTTAACCAGACATCCTGCCAGTCAGAGGAGGGATTTCACATGTCCCATGATCAGTACCTGAAGGGAGATCTCTCCCTCACCATCACTGATGCTGATTACACTAAGAGGTCCTTGTACACCTGCACCTGTAGTGGTAAAGACATCTGTGATGTGAGTCTACAGATAGAGGGTAAGTGTCCTCGATGGATTACCTAGATATTGTTACTAAACCATTATTAATGTAGACAGAACTTTATTTATATGGAGTAAATAAGGTAGAACATAGAAAACTTCACAAACATCAAATATGTGGGGAAAACAGAAGGAGCTTGTATGTAATGTTTAAATGTCTGTTAGATTTACAGTTCTGAGGTTACATGGTCAAATCAGTTGTATATTACATTGAAGTTTCTAATTGTTTTTCCCCACAGCCTGGAATTCTTCAGTTCAGATTAAGCCTGGATAAGGAGAATGCTGTATAGTTTAATCTCAGAGAATGTGTATTAATATACATTGTGGGATATCAATTGATAAACTTTAAATAATATATTATCAAAATGCTGCCAGTGTGACTCCAAGGTCAAAGTTAGCCGACACCACCAGCATGACCTGAGCTGCCACAATCCGCTGCTCATCAGGAGGGCGACCTTACATAAGGTAGAGAGCAGAGCTGCGTGCCCAGCTCCAACTGCCCCCTCCCTGGTGCTGCAGTGCAACCGTGTGCCCCGGGTGTGCAAGACTGAGGAAAAAACCAAGAGTCAGGACAAGTGCCAGGCTGGCCAGACTGCCTCTAATCCCCCTGGAGCCAAAGACACATCTGTTGTGAAGGTTTATTTCTCTCTGTTGTTAACAAGGTGGGACAACAGACAGGTGAGCATAGGGGACCTTGGATCAATGGGTTAAAAAAATTACTTCTGACATTTACTTCACCCTAGAATACTAGAGAATTGAGTTAATTTTCTATTAGGTTCATTTCATCAGATAATCTAGAAAATGTATTAAACGATGGCACTTCTAAGGATATTTGAGAATGGAGTCTGTAACGAAAACTGCAGCAAGAGAAACAAGAATGTACTAAAGAGATTACATACAAAACTCCTAAATTAACCTTATATTTCATAAGTAGTGAAGAAACAGTTATTTTAGGCAATAGTCCTGTTCAGATTTGTTTTATTTGTCTGTTGTGTCTCAACACCTGCACATGTGAAATGAATGGACTTCACCTGCTCTGCAGATGACGACGGTCAGTTGCCTTACAGCCTCTGTAAGCAATAGAAACCTTCAGGGCCATGTTTGCAAACTTGTTCTCCAACCTGATATTGTCTGACATCCAGCATTCCTGACACTCGTGCATATTACTTCCTGAGAAAAATCTTTAATTAAATGTAGTTTTAAATGTATGCAGAGATGTTGGTCTGTGATATTTCCATTTCCATCCTCTTGAGTGTGTCTCCGTTTCCTGTAGGATGACTAAAGAGAGAACCTCCAGTGCAAATGTAAAAATGGGGGTACGTTTGTTGTCTTTCTTCACAACTGCTTCCTCTCCAACATACACATACTTGTGTTCTTTTCTTTCTACTGGACAAATACAACACACATTACATTTACTTTGACTTAAAGCACAAAGTTCCACTTCTGACTCTTGGTTTTTCCTGATTCAGAAAATACCAGTTCTCTTCTGCTGGTAATCAGGGAAAGAAACTCATTACATATCTGAATGTTTTATGTTTTGCACAGTCACAAATGACCCCAAACGTAAGTAACCAAAGCTGATTTTAAAGACTGCATAAACCTACAGATCAAATTATGTAAATGACCATATTACTTACAGTGAGTAAAACCATAAGAAAATAAGTAAGTAATAGATAACTCTCTAATCGCCATTAACCACATTAGTACTTTAATACTGATTTTTGAATAAATAAATAAATAAATAAATAGTACAGTAGAAATTGCCCAGTCTTGCAGTTGTGAAAGTCAAAGGTTGTCACTCTTTGGTGGTAGGAGAACTGATTTGGCATTATGGGAAAATTCATAGACATAGTAATCATACCTCTGTATGAGTGAGCATTGAAACCCCATTAAAAGTAGAATGACTTCAATATAAATATATTTTTAAAAACTGGCACAGCAGAGTTTTTTCAAATTTGATCTGATAGCCAAGTGCCACCACTCAGTTTTTTTTTAGTGTGATTTTTCAGTACTGGAGATCCCCTTGGCCTGCATATGTGCAATATTGCACTAGTGGTAAGTCCTGTTTTAGCTGGCAGTCAAGCTGTATGATAAACCTCTGAGAAACACTATATAGGAAAATAATTTTGAGCAGTGCTTAATTTTGTCGTAAAAGTCGTAAAATCTAATCTAATCTAAAACTCTTCAAAAAAACTGTTAGTCTCCGTCTCTCTCTGTTTAGGGAGCGCTAGTTTGAGCAACGAAATACCGCAATATCGTGCATATAGACGCATTCCAATTTGAATCTCGGGGACTTGACCTTGAATCGCTAACGCGCGGATAGCTTCACCGCAGTCAACGGAGACCACTAGTAGTTTGTGCAGTACTCATTCAGACTCTTCCTACGTACCCTTAATACTTGAATAAGGAAGTACACAGTGCAACCATACATGCTCTGTTCTGTTTTTGGTGGGCTTTTCTGTGACATCTACAGCTTCCTGCTGAAACAAAAGACAATGTAAAAAAATAAAAATAAAAAAACCCCACAACAATCTTTCATCCATTCAATAACGTACTGACAAAGGAGTAAACCAAACATATAAAATGGTGAGATACTTTTATTGACTCTGCTCCACAGTTATTCAACTGAAAGTGAGATCAGAGTTCATACCAAGAAAGTCTTAATAAAAACACCCCATACTTAAAAGAAACAAAAGTCACAAACAAGGGCAATTGCTTGTTGTACATTATATGTATCATATTTCTTCAGATTGTAATGATTTTTTAATTAGCACTATAAAACATGAAATTTATTTTAAACTTTAGTGTTATTATATTCTATAGTCTAATGTATTATAAAAATGTTATAAAACATTTTATAAAAATAAATGGTAACACTACATGGTGCCACTGCCCACATGTCTTTGTTCTGTCAATATGTCTTGTGTTTGCACTCCTTTAACCCCATATTGCCTTTAGATATTGTAAGGTGGGCTCAAACTCAGGTCAGCTAGCTGACGACGCTGCCAGCTTACTGGGTGAGCAACCATGCTATAAAAACCAAACTTCGAACCAAAATGATGATAATATCACGCATAATTATCACTTATTAGAGCCGGATACTGTCGCCCTTTCTTGTAAACATCATCGCACTGTGCGAAGCTCACACGAGCGCATCAACAGTCGCGAACATCCTCGCAAAGTGCACAAACGACAGCGCATTTCTAGGCGAAAACAGTCTACAGCGTAGCACCATACCCCATAACATGCAACCAGTTATGCTCTGTGGCGTGTCGATGAGGAGAGCTTAGTCTGGCAGAGGACGCGGTCGCGATAAGCAAATGTCGCGTTTGCTTTGCGCCAAAGGTTCGAGACGTACCTGTAGCTCTAATTTGTAGGCCTTGTGTAAATGCGTCGGGAACACTGTGAGCTGGTGCTGCACTTGCAGGGAAACAGTGTAATCCATTGACTAGACGACCGGGGCGCGCGTGTAGAATTGAAGACGTTCGCGCAGCTGCCTGCGGTGCGGTTCAATCGCAGACGGTTCTCCGCCCCGCTGACGTCTCATTGGCCAGCAGACTGTAGTATTCACCCCCCATGCGTAGCAGCTCAATAGGCAGTCAGGTAGCATGAAAGCGTTTGTATTCAGGTATGCAGGGCAAAACAATTGTAGAGTTACGTATGCTAGCTGCAGACAACTGAGAGTTGCAGAGTCGTTAATGGAAGAAATCTGTCTGAAACGGACGCGTTTACAGAATTCAGTACTGTAGGTTACAATGGACGAGGGCTACCTACATTCTGACCTAACCAGATCAGCCAGTACAAAGGTAAACATTGAAAATACCAGATGACATCGAGTCTCCAGTATTCCTTGTCGCACACTGTGGCGCTGTACTGTACACAAATAAGAGTATGTCACTGGTTTCATAAATAAACACGAGCGATAACTGGACAGGGAAATCTCTCTCTCTCTCTCTCTCTCTCTCTCCCTCCCCCCACCCCCATCTCGTTTCATGCGTCTGCTAGCACAAGAAATTTAACTGAAACAAATATATTGCATGACTATACAATCATAAGACTAATTAATGATCACATTTCCAGAACTGGTATGTTCTTGGTATTTGAAAAAAACAACAACCGTATTTTCCATGATAAATATGCAGTTCATCATAATGCAACCCCCCCCCCCCCCCCCACCTACTTGCATATTTCATAAAGTGACAGATCTTAAAATCCAAATATCAATCACATCTAATCAAATCATTTCCATTCTGACTTTAACCTGAAGTGATTTCAATGATGACGGGTCTTTATCAGTACATAGGCACAGATTTGCCTGTAGGACTTTTGCAGGAATTTCTAAAGCATTCCAGTTTTTCCCTGCAGATGGGGCCCTGGGAAGAATTTAGCAGCAGCAACTTCACCTTGGAGAGTAAATAGGAGGTGTAGGGAGCAGCATTTTGGAGTGACACTCTCATGGACATGCCCGGAGGCTAACGCTCAGTCTCGCTCTCCTGGGCAAAGCGCCCAGGATCCCTCTGTGTCACAGGCCTGCCACATCTGGCACGAGGACAAAAAGGGAAATGGAATTAGAAAGACACTAGGGATCTTTTATTAAGTGCATTAATCAAGGCAGGGTAAATAAATATTTTATTACCAAAGACCGACCTTGGATTTGAGCCCCAATCTGCAAAGTGTTACTCTTCTACGCTTCACTACTGCTAAATGTGTTTGGTTCATATATACATTAACAAGGCACTGACACTAATATTGTTTATAATGAGTTTAAAATCTGTTAGTGAACCAGGACGAAATTCCTGACTGTAAAATGTAAGGAAATGACAAATTCCTGACTTTGTTGTTTATCTGACCTTCCATTCATATTACATTTCATTCTGAAACTCCCCCACTAGTGACACGTAACTTTGGTCATTTTTGCACGAGGGGTTACAGTTATTACCCAAAATCAGTCATATTTGGGATGACACACCCTTGAAGTTGTTGAAAGAGGTAACAGGTTGTATAAAATGCATACAAGAGGCAAAACATTTCCATCTTGGGTACAGGAGGAGGTCAGGGAGGTGTTTTAGGCAGCGGGGCAGAACTCCTTTCAGCAGAAGGAGAAATGGGACCTGCTGCTTTTGTCCAAATAAAATGCATCAGCTGCAGCTGTCACCACAACGTCATGTATTGTCAGACACATCCATTGAGAAGTAAACACATGCTATTTTTAGCTTCATTCTGGAACTTCACACATTGATCTCTTTTGGAGCATAGTCACTCATGGCAGGGTGAATCATGCCCCCAGTGCAGAATCTCACCAAAAATATTCCGCCCCCGAGAAATTCCTGAGTCAGCGCATCACAGTAGAATCAGGCTGCCAGAAACTTACTCAGCCACCAAGCAAAGGAGCTGTGAGATGCCACTGAGCATGTGACAGCATGACAGGTGATTCATAAGTGTCACTGATCCCAGATCAGGGGGACTGAGTATGCAGGCTTTCCCCCTGAAACTCAGCTGTCATGCTGTCACTGGCAAACGGCTCAGTAACATCAGGGAGAAACTGAGTGACACCTGTTTTAATAGTACAGAGACTAACACCCAGCCCAGTAAGCTGGACAACATTAGGAGGCCATACAGATGGGCCCAAAACAGCACAGAAGAATTCCAGAAAGCAACCAGTACTGCTGAAATTCAAACACTTTTAGACACCTTTCACAACACCACATATGCTCACAGTAAAGAAGGAGTTAATCTGGCTGTATTACGAACTCCAGGAACTCTCATCCCCGCACTGCCACGCCTACCTCGTCCCTCCGACATCTCTGATGCGGTTCACCGGAGTCCTAATTACACACCTGATGAATATTCTTCACATTAATAGCCTCATATTTAAGCCTCCCTCTCTTTGTGAAGTATTGCCATTCCCATGTTTCACGGCAATGTCATGATATTCCAGAATGGAATTCCTGAGATCAAAACACACATTTACATTAGATGCGAACAATATTGAACTTTCAAACAATTACAATTATTTAAGGGTCAAAACGAGTTCTACTGGACATTTTAAGTTGGGAGTGAATGAAGTTAAAGAAAATGGACACAGGGCTTAAAAAAATACATATAATTAGAAATATCAGTCACAATTTGGATAAAAATATTTCAATCTGTAATTGAACCAATTGCCCTGTATGGCTGTGAGGCTCCACCCACTTACAAATCAGGAATTCAACAAATGGGACAAACATCCAATTGAGACCCTGCAAGTAGAGTTCAGTAAAACTATTTTAAAGTGCACAGGAACATCACAAACAATGCATGCAGGGCAGAATTGGGCAGATCTTTATTAATAATAAAGATAGAAAAAGGGGCAATTAAATTCTGCACACATTTACAAGACAGCGACTCAAACTTATATCATTCTAAAGGTCTGGAGTACCAAGAGCTGAGCAAAGAGAAAAGTCACCTCACTCAGCTGATCTGGAAATACATTTTAGCATTAACACACACTAACACTACACTTAGATACACTAACACTACTCATGCTGAGGGCCAGAAAATAACAGCAAACCCAATCAGAATCACCAGAATTACAAAACAACTTAAACAAAACTACATCACTCAATCAAAATCACAGCATAAAATGGAATGTTATTTGGCCCTAAATTGAAAGTACCTAAGCACACTGTCTGATCCAAAACTGAGGTCCACCCTGACCAAGTACAGACTCCGTGACCACCGCCTGGCCATAGAGACCAGCAGACATAAACAGTCCTGTTTACCTGAAGAGCACAGACTGTGTCAGCAGTGCCAGGACTATAAGATCCAGACAAAGCTGCACTTTCTGAATGAATGTATAACATTTAGACAGATTAGGACTAAATTCTTTAAGAAAATTATCCACATATTCCCTGAGTTTAGAAACCTCCCCGATGAGGGAGGTGAACATATGTTGTTGGTGAACATAAAGAGTTCAGCACACTGGCAGTGCTGGACGTTCACTCCTGCCACAGTCTGAGGGACAGTGAGTGACCATGTCAGATACCAGAGACACAGAGACTTATATTACTATACTCTCTCACACACACACACACGCACACACGCACACGGGCGCGCACGCGCACAGATCATGCCCAGCATTCAGCCATTAAGAAGATTCTTTATTTGTCATATACACAACATGCTATGGACGTCCACACACTTACATGCTTATTGTGAGGCTGATTATCTAAATTACAATCATCTGTAAGTTAGATCTACAAACAAAGTGGTTTGTTAAGCTCCGAAGTGTTTCAACGTGCCGACATAGTGGAGACTCTCAGCGGAGCCGCAAAACAAGTTCGTGTAGGCGGGACTGTGAAGCCATTGGCTGGATAGACTGTATAGTGTATGATTGGCTGCAGCAAATTGATGGACAGCTAACTTTGGTTGATGATTGGCTTAACAAAAATGACTGTTATAAGAAATCGGTTGTGTAATTGGCTTCATAGGAAAATGATTTATATACGCTCTTTTCTGAACTGTCGCCATTACGCGCGTTTAAAATATTTCACGGTAAGTTCATCCTATTTGTTAAAATGCGATGTCGGTGCAGTTTAAACAGCGTGTTTTGTAAGTACATAGGTATGTGTTTAAATCGTAGGTCCACCCAAAAGTGGATTAAATGTAAAGATTAAAGTCCTGGTGAAGTTAACGATACGCATCTAAAAGGACGGACACTACAATGGCTAAGTACGATCGCACAGTTATATTTTTAAATAATATTTAACTGGGTCAGATATAAGTTGTCAGTTATTGTACATATTGATTTTCAGTCGTAGTTAGTCAGTAATCTTTCCAAGTGGTCCCACTTGAAACTCCTCTGGCCTAAACGTAAAGTTGCTGCTGTAATGTCTGTTTTTTACAGTTAGTTTTCTTTCAATTTCAGCTATGTTGTAGTGTTGTCCAAATCCTCAGTGGACAGTTCAGATTCCCTGTATAGTTCATTATCTGTATTGTTAAATATAGTTTGGGATCGGACGGTCAGTACTGACGTTTCTACGCTTGTTTGGAGTTTCTGAAGCGCAGCGTTTTGAAACACTGATCCGAAGTGTGGCGCAAAACGGCCATGTCACGTGACCGCGGCTAAACGAAGCTTGTGTTTCTACAGGTGTGATACAGAACCTGCCGCTCCTGTCTTTGACTGATAGTGTCTGAAACAAACCTGATCACACATCTGTCTCAGTCACAAACTCTATGAATGCTTATAAGTCAAGAAAACACACCAAAACTTTGAGGGTTTTGTGAGAATAGAGAATTTGAGAGATGGAGAGATTCAGTGTTGTCTAGATAGAAGGTTATTGATTGGACATATTGACTGATTAATATATAGAAAGTGTATGTAGAGAGAGATTCTCTGGTTTACTGACAGGAGTGATGTGCTGTATATCCACACATTTATATAATGGTAAAAACACCTGTGCATGCCAGCAACATGTGTTCTATATGAATGAATCTTTTACAAGCCTGAGGAGGTAATTTGGGAAGAGAAGATGCCCCAAAGCAGCAGAACAACTAATATTTTATAATATAAATATAAATAATAATAAATATATAAATTGTTCCTTTATTTTACTTTATTGATCTTCATTATCCATAATCATAATTATCTACATTCACAACACTTCCGTCTGCCGTAGATGAAACGTTCCACACAGAAAATTCACTAAATATGTCTGCACTTCATAGACTACAGAGTACATGTGAACCCACAGAACCCTACAAAGTACATGTGAACCCACACAACGCTACAGAGGACATGTGAACCCACACAATGCTACAGAGTTCATGTGAACCCACACAACCCTACAGAGTACATGTGAACCCACACAACCCTACAGAGTACATGTGAACCCACACAACCCTACAGAGTACATGGGAACCCACACAACCCTAAAGAGTACATGTGAACCCACAGATCCCATGTGGTTATTTATCCCAGTAAACATACTGGCATTTTGTTAATAGATTATCTTTCTAAATGTCATGTCTTACACATGAAACTGAAATGCCAAGAATTTGAAATGCCTTTCAGAACACAACAAAAACAGGTTGTTGTGCGGTAATTTCTTTTAAATATTTATTGATCATTTGTATCGATAACCTGGTATAACCCACCAGAATAATATCTAGTCAAAGTAGTTTAGACTTTGTTGTTTCACAGAATGGCATTACCAAAATGTTAGCAAAAGTGGTCACTGTGGAGATCATGTCAGAATGTTTCTGTTCAAAGTGTTGGAAGAATTATGAGTGAATATATTTACTTTTGTTTTTCCTTATAATATACTTATCCAGTTAAGCATTATGTCATTGGCTAAAGATATTGGTCAATTATCCAGTTAAACTCTGTGTAATTGGCTAAAGATATCGGTTGTATGGTTGTGTGCATTCAGATGTCATTTCTTGCAGGATGCGGTGCTGAGAGTTACCCACACAGTAAAACTCTGTTTGTGTTAAACCCAGACAACATGTGTTACTGATAAAATGTAAGTCAGGCATCTTCTTTTCATATTGATATTCTGTGATGAAAAAAACAATGTTACTTGACAGTTACTAACAAGCAGGCACGTTACTCCCTGTGCCTTTCTGTATAGGTTTAGTTTCACTTTCATATTTTAGTGTATTTATCCTCTCGTAATACTGTGTTTCATATCAGCTGTGCTCCTTTGTCTATTAGTCCTTGAGCTTGGGAGGTTGAATCAGTGATTTCAATGTTAGTCATGGCCACTGCATTTCTTTGTTTATCAAGTCATTGAGTCAGTTCCAGAGATTTGCCACTAGATAGTGCCCAAGTACCAGTTATATTGATCGTAGTATAGACATTATAATCGACTGTAAAAGGCTTTTTCTGTGTACTGTGCATGTCGTCATTTATAAACAACATTGACATTTAAAGTGATATCTGTATTTGTGTCTTAGACCAAATATTGGTGACACAGATTTGATCTCACAACATATAATATTGTGTAAGTTATTCTCTACTTCACAGTTCTCTAACATTACACCTTACACCTTTGAACTCAGTATAGCTTTAAGTGTTCTGGCAAACACACCATTTTGACCACAGTATAAAGTCAACCTGTGCCAGTCATCCCAGTTCCCTACAGTAGTCTACTACACTATTGAAACCTTGAAACTATTTTCGACACAGCTTTCCTCACTTTCCCAACACCATCCTTAGTGTACTGTAAATATGTCAAGATTGCTCCATCCCAGCTTCTGTGTTCCGTGTTTTCCCTGTCTTGTGTATGTCTTGTGTATTTTAGTTGTATTCCGCAGTTTTGTTTTCTCCACCCCTCATTTGATTTTGCACTCCTGTCCCTCATTAATTCATGCATTTAAACCCTGCCTTGTTCCCTTAGACTTGGCTGTATATTGGTTATTTTAATGGTTGTGTTTATTTGAATATGTGTGTTAGGTTCATTGTGTTTGATTGGTTTAATGTCTGAATGTTTTTGAAAGCGCGTCTCTGTATCCCCGTAGGTTTGTCCTCCGTGTGACTTCGTGTTTCTTGGCCCTGAGTTTCCCTTGTTTGCTTTCATGTGTTTTGATTGATCATGTATCTCCATGCTCTCCATGTTGGTAATATGACCCTGGACCACCCTAATGACTACGATTTTGGATTTGCCCCTAATAAATCTTGCTCTTCTCCGCACATGCGTCCTCCTCCTTACAACTCAACATTACAAAATGCAGTGAACAGCTGATGTACACATATTAAGGACAAAGGTACCACACCTATAGTGTACTGTAAATGTAGTGAACAACTGAGGTATACTGCTTAAGGACATATAACAGACATGTTGACAGGACTGGTACCAGTATTTGAGCTGAACCAAAAAGTACAGTGACCGAATGTTAATTCAATGCAAACCAGAATAAACAAATCTCTTGGTGAAGAAATAAGCATTACACTGTTTCACTCAGTAGTTATTAATGATTAATAGGAACATGGTCATAGCTGTAGAGCTCGGTATTATTAAACTAACAGTATAACACAGTATACCACAACTGAAACTATAAATCATCACTAAAGTGTCTTACTTCATTGTGTTGTGATTGCACCACTTTATGTTCCAGATAGTTTCTGTGAGGTCACAGTTTTATATTTTCATCACAGACTAGTGTTGATAGATTCTGTCTGTTGTCTACATAGTGTTCTAACCTACGTAACCTACATAGTGTTCTATGTAGACCTGTCTGTGTGGGGGAATGTGAGTGAGTGGACCATTACAGACACAGCCTGGGTTTATATTTGACTCGTCTCTGGTGTGTTTGTGTGTGTGTGTCAGAAATGATGTGGTTGCTCCTCTTCCTGTTGTGCACATTGGCCCTTTACAGTGTTGATTTGCACCTCTTTAACTTTGTGGACAACCATAAGTGATGGGTGTCAGTCTGTCGTTCTCTGCTTTTTCAGGGGTTAGGGTTGGCTCTGCACTGCCACATACAGTTCTGGAGAATACTGCATGGATGAACACACTAGTATAAATACATCGCAGGTCTCTCAATATGATGATGAATTTAAACTTGAATTTCTTTGTCACTGGGTGTGTTAAATACTAGTTGTGCTAGATATGTGGGGTTATTTGATGCTTTAACAGTTGATGGTCAAGTTGCCTGTGCTTTAAAACAGAGTGCACATATACGAACTGTTACAGTATCAGAGTAACATGTATGTAAACATATACATATGTACTGTATATTAACATATACAACATAACTTATTCTCATACATATGTATTACACATTGTGTTGCTTTCATCTTTATTTTATTACATCTGTATTTTTATATTTTCTTATTTTTTGCTTCATGTTTCATGTTTGGCAGCATGTGTTTTATTTTTGAATATGTTAATGTGAGTTTTGTCAGGCATTGATTCAGTGTTGTTCACGCTGTGTGTGTGAACTGTTGACAGGGAGCAGAGAGCAGCATCTCCAGTGTCCAGCTGTGTGTGTGTGAAGAGGAACAACTCCATGATGGAGCCTCATAACTCCAGCAGTGGAGGAGGAACCTCTGACCCACAGTGAGGAGCTTTCCATCAGCACTTAATCTGAGGAAACAGGCAGAGGGAATATTCAGGATAAATGAGATGTAGTGAAGGATGTAATTACTCAACACTTTCCTCATCTTCATCAGGGTAGAGAGAGCAGAGCCTCCAGCACCCAGCTGATTTACTTTCACTATTCAATATCATCAGGAGGTGGAGTGAGAGAGCAGCAAATCCAGCACCCAGCTGTGTGTGTATGAAGAGTGACCAGTCCAAGGATGATCCTCCTGTATTCAGCAGTGGACCTGTGACCTCAGTCCTACGGTGAGTGACACATTACACACTCAGATTCTTTCATAAGTGGGGTGGATGTGTTCCTCCCAGTGTGTGAGGGAGTGAAGTTCCCCCAATAATACAACAATAATACCCCAGTAAACAATGTCACCATTCTACAGGTCAAACTAATAAGAGGGGTTCACCACAGATGTGTTTTAGTTTTAGGAGAAAAGGAGAAAGAGATTCAGCATCATCTACCCACACAAACATTCTCCAACTCTCTCTTACTTGTAACTGATGGCTCGCAATGCCAGCAAGCTGCCACCAGAGGGAATGAGCTGGGAATTAATCAGTGTTCATTAGTCTGATCTCCCACAGGTGGTCGCACCTCTATATAACTAATTCAAACTACTAACTACTATAACTACTTGTTTGTCTTTTGTTCTGAGTTCATTTCCTGCTGTGTTTAGGAACAGGAACAGAGTGTCCTGGGTCTACCACACACATGTAGTGGTTAGAGCTGCATCACCACACTAGTGCAGATGCTGGTTTGATCCTCGGACCAGACAAGTCACTTTGTTTTTTCATCAGAAGGAACTGAGAGTTTTCTCACCCTTAAACTCATCCCATCTGGGGCTTTTCTTCGCTACCCAGCCAGAAACACACACACACACACACACACACACACACACACACACACACACACACACACACACACACACACACACACACACACACACACACACTAATCCCTGTCAATCATCCTCAGCCATTCCCCTGCTCTCCATCTCCCACTTATTAGTTAGAAGTTCTAGTTATTCTCCCCTTCACCTGTTGCCATTTCCTCTTCATATTTAACTAAATTTAGCACTTATTGTTTATTGCACTTATCATTGTTTAAGATAGACCTTGTTTATTTTGTACTTCTAGGTATCAGCACTGATCCCTGTATTCTACAGTATTCTAGTTCATTTGTATGTTGGACTCTAAGATACTGTACTGTACTAGGATGTATTCTATGAGTAAATGACAAAGCACTTATTTTAAGTTGCTCTGGACAAGAGTGTCTGCTAAATGCCATAAATGTAAATGCATATGATTGTGTATATTAAAGAGACATGTGTATGCATTTGCTTGTGTGTGTGTGTGTGTGTGTGTGTGTGTGTGTGAGAGAGAGATTGTGTGTGTTGAGTTGAAAGTGTGAGGGTTTCTTTTGCTGTTCTCTGCAGTCTGGAATTTTGTGGTCTTATAGAGGAAGGTTGTGCTGCTCTGGCTTCAACTCTGAGATCAAACCCTGCATCACACCTATGAGAGCTGAATCTGAACTACAATGAACCAAGAAAGTCAAGAGTGAAGCAGCTCTCTGCTCTCTTGGAGGATTCACACTGCAAACTGGAGAAACTATAGTGAGTCACTGACTTACTGACACTAAGATTCACACACACATTCACATTATAAGTACTTTTCACTCTCACTGCCCCACAAGACTATATCATGCATAATATAAGAATGTAATACCTGTGCATGACTTGTGTCAGCCTATATATGTACAGATTTCTCTCACAGTAGGCAGCTGGAATCTGAAAGCAGAGGTCTTCTGCATACAGTGCCAATCACAAACACAGAGTACATGTCACTGTATAATGAGATGTGCAAGCCAAACTTGTCTAGTACAGTATTTCCACTTGTGTGCTAGGTACTTACTGTTCTGTTTACGTGATTATGCTGTGTTAAACCAATACTGTTAGTAGCCACCCTTTGATGCTCTCTTCACCAACTTCATGATGTAGCCACCCCATCAGTCTGGAAGAATAAATTCTCACATACTGAGCAGCACTTGTAGGGTGAAGTTTTGAATGACAACTATTTGCTGAGGGGGCTTTTAAAATTAATCAAATAATGTTCTCAGCTCTCTGCCATTCAGTTTGGGTTGACATGATTGTTAATTTGTTAGTTTTTAACATTTTTGTGCTGCTGTTCCTCTAACCCCATGTATCATCAACTCTATGTTTTACCCAGTCAATACCAATAAAATAAATACAAGCAAAAACAAACAAATCTAAGAAAGTGTAAAAATGATTGTATTAAATAGACAGTTGTGATAGTAATGTGATGTTTATTGAGCCCCTGAACAATGGGGAGTGTTTCTAATTTGAACAGACAGGAAAAGCACACAAGCACACACTCCATATTACAGGTACAGTTCAGGTCCTTTCCCAAAGTTCTTCAATGCTGGTTACATGATAGAGTAGTAAGTGTATCATTTGCAGGGGTGCATTCATGTGGATAAGTTATATCAGTATGCAGGGTTTGTTGTGTTTGTCACATGCAGAACTGTGGCACCTCACTCTGGCCCTCCGATTAATTATCTAATCATCACAGTCATCACACACTTGGTGTTTCCCAGAATGAACGACTTCTAAATTAAAACTGCTATGACTTAAATCTGATTTTTGGTCCCTCATGCATTTTTGTTACTGCTGACATTAAAAAAAATAACAGACAAAAACACATGAACAGTTTATTATTGTGTTCCATGTAATAGCAAAGAGCATGTCCCAACATTAAAATAATTTTTAAAAACACAATACCAAATAGTATTTATAAAGAACTGTACGTTAATTACAGGAAATAACAACTCCAGGCTCAATTAGGAATCTCTATATAAGGAATTATTCTGTATATGTAATTCATAGGTTCAACCTTGGTACTCCAAATCCCCTGAGTACTAACACCTCTAGCTCATTCCTCTTTTATCATGGCTTATAAAGTTTATAAACAGTTAACTGTGTAATTGTGCACTACATCTGGTATGTCTGCCAGTTCTGGGTTTAGTTCTCTTTTCCTTTTGCTCCGTTTTGTTTGTGGGTTTTTTTTTTTGTAGCCTTCGTTACATTTGTAGTTTCAAAGCACCCCATGATACTACATTTTAACTCAATCACATACTCACACACTCATGGTTAACAATCTGGAAATTCTCCACAAGGTGGGGGTATCAGAGTGGTGCTTCACATTAATGACACAGTGACCACGTTAATAAAAAAACTCCCCATGCAACAGTACTCTCTATCTCCCCAGGTTATTTATAATAACAGACTGCCTTCTGGTATGAATATTACCAGAAAAAAAGGTTACTAAATCAAGAGTACTCAGCATGGAGAAATTAACTGTTATCCAGTAACAGAAGCTTGTGTTACTGCAAGAGGCAATATTATGTATTTAACATAAAAGAACCAATAATCACATTGCCACTTATAGCTGGTGCTATGACAGAGCTTCTAGACTGAGCTGTGATGGTCTGGCTTGTGTCACTCTGAGCTGTGGTTATCTGGCCTGTGTCACTCTGGTCTCTAATGGTCTGAGATGGTCCAGTTTGATCTGAGTTCACATGAGAGTGAAAAGGTGTCACATTAGGCAGAAAGGAGAACACAGAAGAGAACATGCTCAGTCAACACATCTTCAGTCTTGTCCACAAGACAAGCTTTCAGTTTTTGTTCCTGAGAATAATTACAGCACCATCCTCTCTTACAAACCAAACCACAGAATGTATTGGATGTTAGATATCTGAAATATGTAGACCTTTTCTACAAATGCTAAGCTCTTTTTGTTTTTGGGGAAGAGCTGTATATGTGAAACTTTTTTTTTTACACTGGATGATTCCATTCAATGCTGGAAAAATTCATAATCCTGCTACAAATTGTAAAATGAGAAGGCAATTTTCATTTACAGTATTACAATATTTTCCTCAGCATTACCTTTTAGCCTAATAGCAATGAAGCTAATAGCAATGAAGCTAATATTGTTTAGCCTTTAACAGTGAAGCTCTAATGAAGCTAATATTGTCTTTTAATAAATTGTTGAACATTGTTTTATGTTTTAGCAAAGAAAATTTTGCACTCTTGATGTATAGTGATTGTTGACTGTGTGCATTTTGGATATATTTCTGAGCACTTTGGACAAGTCTAGGACACCTAGTGGAATATACTTTGTAGCTACTGAGTAATTTCATGTATTTGCTCAAAGTTATTCACTTTATTTGACAAGACCCTGGTGAAGCAGGAAATGTAGAGCATGGCTGAAATCTCCAGGCTCCAAATATACATTATACAACCCCAAAATAAAAGATGCCTTTTGTTTTTTTGACATTTTCTTCTGTATTACATGAGCTCAAATAGAATCTAAATGAAGGAAAAAATAAGCCTGGATGTGAATGAATGTCTTGGCCAAAGTGTCTATTTCAATTTGAATTCTGAATGGTCATTGTTCTGTGTATACAATTTCAAATAAAATAATGTTTATATAATTTCTGCTGTATATGCGTAAAGCACAGCAAGTTATTCATTTCTAGCCTTGCAGGGTGGTTCTATGAAATGGTAGTAAATAAATAGTAAGCAAATAAATAAAATCCACAGTAAAATGTGAATGTGCATTTTTGGTTTGAATGACTATTTCAGATGGCAAGAAAAGGTTTGTGGGAATATTTTATACCTTGTTCCTTATGTCTTACTTGACCTTTTTAGTAGCAGTTTATGGTGTAAAATGTGGATAATATATCTATACTATTTCATGAAAAACTTTAATCTGTACATATTATCTGCTCATCTGAGAAGGTTTAAGATGGTATAATTTTGTGACAATTCCCCCCTGACAGAGCCTCAGTCAGGTAGCAGCAGCATTCGCATGGCTGCATAGCTTTCCTTTGTTACACATGGTTGTCTGTTTTAGTTCTGGGCCCTACTCAGGTGCATGTTGTGCCTCACCGATGCACCACCTGTATTATTATATTCTTATTATGTCTGCTTTGTTAGTGCAGTTTTGTTTGTTTTAATTTTCATTTGCTTCATTAAATGCTTCAGTTGAAGAATCATGTTTGCTTCCTTCTTTTTCCTGTTCACCCATGACATGCGTAGTTTGTAAGATGGATGATGATAAAATGGACTTTTCCATACAGAACTTTTCACTCACAGCACTCAGTTACCTGTAAGAACTACCAGACGTGGCATCCACACCTGCTTGTCTTCTTTATCCAAAAGACCTATTGTGATTTCTTCAACCTCAGCATCAAGGAACATTTCAAATGTGGGATGATAATTGGGACCATAGTCACGGTCAAATGTTTCATCCTAAGGAAATAAAATGTCAGCTGAATAAATTGAAAAGGGTGTCAACATTGGTCAGCTTACCACAGATGTCTGATGTTTTAATAGTAACTATTTTAGTATTATGCAGTAGGCTTTAATTTACCGGAGGCTGAAAATTATGTTCACACATTGGTCTGTATTTTTCACCAGGAACCAGCTGGCATTTGGAGCTGGTTATAATGTTTCTGAAGTCGATTTGCCGATTCATCACCTTTAGGGCAAGAATAGATAAAAAATATACATTTTCTTCTGAAGAATTCCAAGTAGGACTTAAAATGAATACTCTAGAGGAACTGAAATCAATCATCCTAAGCAAAATGCTGACCAATATAAATCACTTTTGTATCATTCAATTTGAAAGTAGTATGAATTAAATTGTCAGATTACCTCATCAACCGATACATTTCCTGGCAACAAATGTATTTGCAGTTTTTTTCTTCTTTGTCTGTCAGTCATTTCCTTGTACAATAGTAGCACTTGAGCATTAATGCAAGACGAACCAAACAATTTATTAAATAAAAGGCCAAAGAGGGAGAAGCCTTGGATGTCTAGGATAACGTGTGTGTTTGTCACTTGAACTGGCTGTATGAGCTCTACACTGTCAGCAGTAAAATGTGCCACTGCCAGATGAGCCTTACTTTCCTCTGCAAAACAGAAACAAGCAGGACAGACGTTGATGATTTGCCTTCATAAGATGCCAGATGCTCAGTAAACCTGCAGGACACAAACCTCTTTCAGAATATGTATGGGCGCAATCTAATGCCATTAACCAGTATTATTAGTGATGCACCAAAATGAAAATTCTTGGATGAAACCAAAATTGAGCACCCATCGGGTCAAAAAAACCTAAATCGAAACATGTTTGCAGTTTATTTTGTTTGTTTTATTTATTTGCCTTTTTCTTTTTCAGGAAAACATGTATCTGAAAAATATTGCCTGCTACACACTATGCAATGAGGCTAAATATGCTCTATTAGCCTTTGAAATATGAAATCCTCGACAACAGAGAATGGTTGGTCATGTGATGGCAGCAGTGCGGGAGCGAGACGCGATTGTGGTTGAGGAGAGTCTTTATTCTACATAGCATCAGTATAGTGCACACAGCAGCAATCGTACTGAAGAAACAACAATGAAAGCAAAGTCCAAAACGCTGATTGGCGCAGTGACATAGATGCGGACATCAACTTAGGCACAGTAGGGCAGGTGCGGTGTGTGAGCGTGTCAGTGGGCATTTCCATCCCTCTGGGTGCTATAACATGTCATCAATGGCAACAAATTCCATTGTTTTTTTATTAGCTATACTTTAAGCTTTGGCACTGTTATTTGCTAGATTTTTTTCATCTTCTCAAAAAGTACATATTCAAAGAACAAATATTCAACTATTGTGCAGTTTAAGTTGTCAAATTATACTCTATATTACATTCTATTTCACAATGGCACTACCACTGGCATTGGGATGGACATGCGGAGGGGCATTGAAAGGAGAATATAATTTAAAAATAATTTTTAAAAAAGCCTTCACTTTTTTTTTTTTTTTTTAGCTGTACCACTAGGCACTATGTATAAATTTCTAAATCAAAAATGACCTTACCATACATGATCTCACAGTGTGGGAGATGTAGATGACTGACTGAACCTTGGATGCTGTTGATATCATACAGTGGTCCTATTGGCTGCATATGAGCCAAGCCTTCCATAGGATGGGTATCCCAAGAAACAATTCTGTACATCACCTCCCCTTTCCCTTCCATCTCAAACACAAGATTGGTCAATTTGCACTGGAACTGACCAGCATGAGGGCACATGAATCTGCAGGACAGAAGACAATGAAAAAGTTACAGTAACCTTCTTTTTAGTTAAATGAGGAACACAATAACAGAAGCAGGCACATACCTGTATGAATTACTGCCCTTGACCTCTGAACCCTTTTCAATCACTTCAGGAATAAAACATTCATGATGTGTTAAGAGCTGTGAAGGTGGAAAACAGAGCAATGCATTTACAATAAAACATCTAGAACAAAAACAACTAAATCTTTAACACATGCATATTCATGGTCTACCCACATGATCTATGTCCATATTCCCAGTAAGTGGTGTTCCTGCTTGAGATGAACAAAGCATATGCATCAAGAAGTGTACTTCAGATCAGTTAATTACAGAAACAACTTTATTAGTTCAACCAAAATCAGTTATGATGCATTTTAGACATGTCTTGGTTGTTTTCTAGTGCATCTGACCATCAACCAGCAAATTAAATTGTAATTGTTTGGAAAACTAAATTGCATTCAGATTCATTTCTCTCTTTATGTAAGATAACTGATTTGTTGATCAATTAAAAGCAGTGGTCAATCAGTGAATGAGGCTGGTACCTCATTCACTGATAACCACAGAGTGTGTGCAGGGCTTTACTTGTGCACTAACTGTCTTATGTATGCTGGGCTGTAACAGGTTATATATGTCTACCAGTGTTCAGTATGTTAATGATGAGGTACTGAAACACTATGGGAGAGGTGACGTGTCTACCAGTGCTCAGTGTGTTAATGACGAGGTATTTTGTTCTTTATTGTTTGTATTGTTTCTGTTGAGGTGCTGGATGTCAAACAGAGGAGGATGCCCCCAAACTTTTGAGTCTTGTATCCTCTCAAGGTTTCTTCCTCATGCTGTTAGGGAGATTTCTCACTATTGTCGTGCCTTAACCTTTACAGTTCCTGTATGTAATTGAATCATTTAAAAAATGTGCTCATATCTTCTTCAATAAAGATTTAAGTAGCTAGATCTAGGCAGCTACAATTCTTTTAGACTGTGTAATTATATTAACAGGTGTAAAAACATTGAAGCTGTGCAATAATTTTGAGGTTTATTTATTTTCAGAACTATAACGTGCTGTATCTGAGGGACTGTATGATAACTGCAGGCTGACAGTAGTATATGTAATGTATGTGATGTGCATGTGTGAAAGATGAATATCATGCAGTACTGTCATCGTTCACATACGCACATCACATACACAACTGTCATGTTGTTTAAAGCTGTAATATATATATTAATGTTGTTTAAAGTTTAATATATTTTCATGCCTAAAGGTGTGACTGGGTTGAATTTACCTGCTGGACTCTTAGCAGTTGAAACTTCACATTTGTCTCCACCTGTGAGAGAAGACATCAGAGTAAAGAGCAGAAAATATAAAACACAAAACCCACTTTATTAACTGTGAGTGAGTCCTGTGTGCAATTTTTGGTTGTGACTGCTATGTTTGAGAAGACCTGCACATTTGTTATTATGCATTTTGTAAGTTATACAGTCTGCGCCAAACACATTGTTCATCATTACTGGACTACATTTGTGATTTGCTCATGTTTAAATTGAGAATGACATCCCTTGTGTCATTGTTACTAATGAACATTTGTTATTCAAAACTTATTGTTTGCAATGTTTGTTTATTAATATACCAGATGATTTTGAGTTTTGCCTCATTCTACTTTGTAAATTAGTTGAGATCACTTATAAAAGAACATTAGGTTCTTTGAATATATGAAGTAAATATGTAAACAGTAAGGGAAAGGGAACTAGAAGAGAATATTGGCCAGCTATTCTACATAGTGGCATAGTGGCTGTAACACTGACACACAGACTTCCTCAACAGTGCAAGACATTTATTAACATTACACAGACGACAAAGGTGGCACTCACATACAACATCTATGGTGAACATCATAACACGAACATTTGACCCACTAACATATACACATGAAATGGTGATAATGGTGATTATGGCTACAGCGATGTTTACATATATCGATAGTTACACAAAAGTAGCGACATAGCTACATAGTTACAATGACCAACAAGGGTGCAGACACAGACAAGTGTTTAAATAGACAAACTAACACACAACATTAAACCCTGTGCATGTGTGTGCAAGCCCAGGGGGCGTGGTTACAAAACAGTACACTTGTGAATCTGCACACGGGACATGTGACTTGTGGGGGGAGGAGCCTTAGTGACAATCGCATTTGGCTCTGATTCTACATTCTGTTCAAGTGCAACATTATAGTCCTTTTCTTACAGAGGGAAGTGTATCTCTCTCTCTGGTCAGGAGTGTGGTGTCCCTGTTTCATCCTCAGAGACACTGGAGCTGCTCAGTCTTTTCTTTTAGAGGGAGTGTTACTTCTGCCTGACCAAACAGCTACAGGACATCAAGTGTTGGTGAGGGGTGTCAACATGGGCTTTACTGAGGTGCCTTCACTCCTCTCTTCTGACTGTGTAACTGACAGTTGTGGTGGGTGTGTGCCCATCACTTCCAGTGCCTGCTGACACTGTTATTGTATATGATGATTTGGCTGGAGGTTATATGTGGAGAACTTCTACTGTAGTGTCTTCTACAGTCTTATTACATAGAGTTTGACTGTGACTGGGAAGGATTAATAGCCATTTTAGTGGATAAGTGGTCTAATGTTAGCCCCCCTGAGGATGTATTGGACTGTGGGTTTGGGTTTAGGTTCATTTAGTAGACAAGGGGTACTAGATTGTGATAACTCTGCAGACCGAAGGAGTTCCCAATGTAAAATACAGGAGTTTTAGGATAATGTAGTTGCTGATACAGTGTTTATTCAATGGGACAGCTAAGTCTTGGTGTTTTAGGATAATGTGGTTGCTGTTACAGTGTTTATTCAGTGGGGCAGCTAAGCTTTGGTGTTTTAGGATAATGTGGTGGCTGATACAATGTTTATTCAATGGGACAGCTAAGTCTTGGTGTTTTAGGATAATGTGGTTGCTGTTACAGTGTTTATTCAGTGGGGCAGCTAAGCTTTGGTGTTTTAGGATAATGTGGTAGCTGATACAGTGTTTATTCAGTGGGACAGCTAAGTCTTGGTGTTTTAGGATAATGTGATTGCTGTTACAGTGTTTATTCAGTGGGGCAGCTAAGCTTTGGTGTTTTAGGATAATGTGGTAGCTGATACAGTGTTTATTTAATAGGACAGCTAAGTCTTGGTGTTTTAGGATAATGTGGTAGCTGATACAGTGTTTATTCAATGGGACAGGTAAGCTTTGGTGTTTTAGCATAAGGGGTAGCTGATGCCTTTTCTAAGATTTGTGTTACACCACTTTCTTCCTTCTGTTTATTTTCTTCATCTAGGTATCCTAGACATCCTTATAGGTGGCTTTAATCAGATTTATATTGCATTCTTGAAATGAGCTGGCCATAAAAATACATACAAGTCAGTGTGAAGGTGTCTGAGATGTCATTTTGATGGCCGAAACTGATTTAGTGTTTAGTTTTTATGCTCCATTACCGTAAGGTTTATAGTGTCCAGTGAAGAAAATAACAGGGCCTTGAAACACTTTTCCATGTAGAACAGGTGCACTGACAGCTCCTCCAGTTTGAGCTGTGATATTCTGGCATGGTCCAGTTTGAGCTGTGATGTTCTGGCCTGGTCCAGTTTGACCTCCCACAGCTGCTTCTGGTTAACACCACACAGCACAGAATCCATCATCACACACTGCATTACAACATGGTAGTTTGGCTGCACCTTTGAGAACAGGAAGACCCTCTAGCACATAATCAAACCCACAGGGTCACGGGCTGAAGGCTTCCACACTGGAAGCTCTCTACAAAACCCGCAGCATTACACAAAGCCATGAACATCCACAGAGGCTCAAGCCACAACAACCACAGTGTTTTCTCACCTCTGCCAATTAGCAAGTGCTGCAGTGCCCCATACACCCACAAGACCAGACTGAAGAACAGTTTATACCCCAGTACTGTTCCACTGAAGAACAGTTTCTTTGCTTTGTGCCCTTTTCATATTGAGAATAAAGACCTCAGCACACAGGGCAATAAAGACACTTTGCCTCAGCACACAGGGCAATAAAGACACCTGACCTCAGCACACAGGGCAATAAAGACACTTGACCTCAGCACACAGGGCAATAAAGACTCTTGACCTCAGCATACAGGGTAATAAAGACTCTTGACCTCAGCACACAGGGTAATAAAGACACCTGACCTCAGCACACAGGGTAATAAAGACTCTTGACCTCAGCACACAGGGTAATAAAGACTCTTGACCTCAGCACACTGAGTAATAAAGACTCTTGACCTCAGCACACAGGGTAATAAAGACTCTTCACCTCAGCATACAGGGTAATAAAGACTCTTGACCTCAGCACACAGGGTAATAAAGACTCTTGACCTCAGCACACAGGGTAATAAAGACTCTTGACCTCACCACTCACGTCTCCCTCCCTCCCTGACCTTGTCACTGGCTGTGCTGTGTGTATAAATTAACTAAGCATTGTTTTCCACTACATTCTTTGTCTATTGAGTTCACTAACAAAACAAAACCAAACGCTATCAGCATATAAAAGCCTGAAATAGTGAGTTTAAAAAGTGAACATGATTTCACCTGCTTTATTTTCACTGTGTTTGATTCTCAGGGTCTCAGCCAGTCGGTTGTAGTTCATCTTCTTCAGGATGTCCAGTGTGATCATCACAGCTCCATCTGGGTCATATTTCTGCACCATGTTGTCCACAGTATCAAGTCTGTCTGTATTCTCCAGCTGAAACTTTGGGATGCGTTTGTCATCTTCTACACTGTTGGTCAGATGCCACTGGAACTTCTTCAGGTCCTCTATCTTCAGCTCCTCTAGAATGTCCAGCAGTAGTTTTGAAATGTTGTCCATCCTGAATCCAGACAACAGACTCCAGATTACTGAAGGTTCACAAACATGTTCAATGGTTTATGTTTACAGTGCAGGAATAGACAGAGGAGTGAATGTGAGTGTGCTGGGTGAAGTGTGCTGTGTGAGTGATGTAGAGAGGCGTGAACATAGGGAAAAGATTATCATTTATTACCGATTAATTACCAAATTAAATTAGTTTATATTTTGTGCAGGGACCGAATGCCATTGTTTAAAATATACTTGCCATTATATCCAACTTAATGAATAAATGTGAAGTTTACTGATTAATGAATAAAACAAATATTTAGCGGACTTGCGGACAAATGAAAAGGGAAAGAGGGAAGAAAGAAAAAAGAAAAAATTTAAATAAGATTTGTGACGTCTGCCAGAGTGCCGCAGGGTGTGGACGCACAGACTCCCTCGATCTTTGTACATTTAATGACATTAAACATTTAAGAGAAGGGTGGCACTCACACATAACATTAACAGCGAACATAAATACACTTAACGCTAAGGATAACATAGGCTATACAGACAATAACGTGGGCTACACAGACATGGATACTAACAAACAATGACCTACGCTAAGGCACTGATGGTGGTTTAAATAGGCAAACAAACACTCAACGTTAAACCCCATACAGGTGCGTGCCATCACGGGGGTGTGGCTACAAACAAGAGTGAACCCCCCCCGCACGTGGCAGGCCGTACCACGTGACTGGGGGGGGGGGGGGGAGCGTCCCGTGATGAGATGAGCAGAGAAGAATGATTTAATAAAGTGGATTGAGTAAGCAAGTGACCCAGACCTACACACACACAAAACTTAGTTAAAGCTAACTAGCCAAGAGGCTACTGTGGCTAAATTAATTAATTAGTGAAAATTGAGTAAAAATGTCTGAAATGGAAGAACACCTATCTGGGGAATCCTAACGGGAACTTAGACCTGAGGTTACTATCTGAGCTAACAGGGGAGAAAAATAAATCAGTACAGAATGATCTATGTGAATGATGGCTCATGGTTGGCACCCAGAGCGTATCCTGTGAATGAAGTAGATGATCTTGTGTTTCGAGATCAGTGAAGGGTCAGATGATCACTCTGCTCAGGGAGAGTTTGCAGAGCTTCGGAGTGGCTGAATTCTGGATGAATTTACACCACACATATTTCCCAACTTTTCTCTGCACTGTCAGTGACCCTAGCTCATCACCCAAGTTTTTCCGAGATGGCAAAATGGGGTGGGCCGAATCTTTTGAACAGCCCTGAACTTCACCAGAGTTCCTGAGATTTAGGAAAGGTATTTCAGGAAGCACACAAGTTTGTAGCCGGGTGATGTAGACCGTTTTAAACCTAAGGCTGGCAGTTGGCTAAATTAAAACTAATTATGGTTGGCCAAACAGAACAAATCCTAATTCTACCAACAGCAAAAAGAAGATGATTAAGTTGACGGCATAGTGAAGAGCAAATGAAATGAGTTTAGATAGATTTGCAGACTGGGTCTAAGACAAACATATAAAATAAAACACTATTATAATTATGTAATTCTTCTCATGAGAGGTGCAGCCTTTAAGTTACTTCTTGTAGAGTTTGAACTGACTGTCCAATACTGAGAATTGATTTTTAACTACTGATCTCGGGGGCAGCGTGGAAGGAATGGCTCAACAGCTCTGTTCATGCATATTCAGTTTCTTTGTCTCAGTCTCAGGTTTTGATTCAGTCAGGCATTTATCTCGAGTTAGCTTACAAGACACAATTAATTCAATATAGTAAAAAGGAAAGAAAGGGGAAAATAAACAATTGGAACACATATTGATATATTGCTACATGGGGTTGGGTGGTAATCGTCTTGTCATGGTACGCTCTCCTTCCCTCTGATCATGTGGTATGGCCCACCGCATGCAGTGGGCTCACTGTTAACTGTTCATGGTGACTTGTTTGTAACCACACCCCCTTTTAGCACACACCTGCACCCAGTTCTTGGTTTCGTTTATGTATGTATTTAAATGCCTGTTTGTGTGTAGTTTGCAGTCGGTCATTGTTCATGTTAAATGTTAGGTGTGTTCACAGTAGATGTTCATGGTGTACTGGATGTTACGTGTGAATGCCGTTAACGTGTGTTGTTTATCTTTTGTTTTTTACGTTAATAAATGTGTGTCTCCGCCGAGAGAGGTCTGTGCGCCCTGCTCCTTGCCCTGCGGCACTTGGGCCGTCACATGTCATTTAAGCCATAACAGGTGGGAACAATTTTATCACACTAATTTCACCTGAGCACTTAGTCCACATATTTCTAAATTAAAAGAAAAAGTTCTTACCACCAATATAAAGCTCATAACTATATATAGGAAACAGTTACATTTTTCATTAAGAGAAAGCATGATTATAACTGTTCTCATATTAATAGATCAAATAGTCTTCCTCTGTCTATTATACTTGAAATGAAGAGGTAATCACATAATAGCAAGTATAAAGGTTAATATGCGAATACAGCAATGACAGGTTAATTCATAGGTAAACTGCATTCACCATACTGGGACTCCGTCTCTGCTCGCGCTCAGAGCCTTTCAAAGACAGGGAAAGTTAACATACATTTATAAAGAGGGACTCAGAACAGTTCAGGTTGAAGAACCTGTTAAAGTCACTAAGGGGCACTGTGGATTCATAGTCCACACAATCAAATATCTTGTTGGATTCATGAGAATTAATAAAGAATATTTTCCTTATTTGAGTTTAGTCTTGTTGCAGTGCAAAGCGAACACTTTGTACAGGAAAGGTTAAAATCCAGTATTCCAGGAATGTGGACTTTTAATAAGTCTTGCAGATCTAGGCATTCTGGCATGTGAATTTGACCTTAAGTTTACATGATTGGTTTTCTGAATCTGGCCGTATGGTTGGTTTTATGAATCTTACTGAAGGTCATAATTACTAACAGAGAGAAACACACGAGATTACAGCAATATCTACGAAACATGAGGACAGTGTTACCTTTACTGGGTTCAGTCTGCAAGTCTTCAGGAAGAATGTCTGGTTCTGTCTTCATCAGGATGTCCAGAGTTTACAGAACTACAGCAGATAACATTAATTTATGTTAAAACACTCACTTTATCTCTTGTTTCATTACTGCAGTTTTCACCACTGTAGCTCGTCATAATAAGCAATGTTATTACTATAAATACACCTGTACACACACTCTCTGTTTCTTCACTGGAGTTCACCTGTACACACACTGTCTGTTTCTATCTGAACAATAATCTGGTTGCACCTTTTTTCTCTTTAGAAAGAACCAAGCCAGTATGAGAATTTTTAAGTGCCATTACATCACAAGAGTAGAAGAACAAGCCTTGTCTTGTTACGATTAGCAAATCGCCCTCTGTGTGTGTGTTTATAACATATCTACCTATGTGTGCAAGTTTATACAATATCTCCCTCTGTGTATGTGTGTTATACCATAGCTCCCTTTGTGTGTATGTGTGTGTGTGTGTGTATGTTTATACCATAGCTCCCTCTGTGTGTGTTTATACCATATCTCCCTCTGTGTGTGTGTGTGTGTTTATACCATAGCTCCCTCTGTATGTGTTTATACCATAGCTCCCTCTGTGTGTGTGTGTGTTTATACCATATCTCCCTCTGTGCGTGTGTGTGTGTTTATACCATATCTCCCTCTGTGTGTGTGTGTGTGTTTATACCATATCTCCCTCTGTGTGTGTGTGTTTATACCATATCTCCCTCTGTGTGTGTGTGTGTATGTGTATGTTTATACCATAGCTCCCTCTGTGTGTGTTTATACCATATCTCCCTCTGTGTGTGTGTGTGTGTGTGTTTATACCATATTTCCCTCTCTGTGTGTGTTTATACCATTGCTCCCTCTGTGTGTGTGTGTGTTTATACCATATCTCCCTCTGTGTGCGTGTGTGTGTGTGTGTTTATACCATATCTCCCTCTGTGTGTGTGTGTGTGTGTTTATACCATAACTCCCTCTGTGTGTGTGTTTATACCATATCTCCCTCTCTCTGTGTGTGTGTGTTTATACCATATCTCCCTCTGTGTGTGTGTGTTTATACCATATCTCCCTCTGTGTGTGTGTTTATACCATATCTCCCTCTGTGTGTGTGTTTATACCATATCTCCCTCTGTGTGTGTGTGTGTGTTTATACCATATCTCCCTCTGTGTGTGTGTGTGTGTTTATACCATATCTCCCTCTGTGTGTGTGTGTGTGTTTATACCATATCTCCCTCTGTGTGTGTGTGTTTATACCATATCTCCCTCTGTGTGTGTGTTTATACCATATCTCCCTCTGTGTGTGTGTGTGTGTTTATACCATAGCTCCCTCTGTATGTGTTTATACCATAGCTCCCTCTGTGTGTGTGTGTGTTTATACCATATCTCCCTCTGTGCGTGTGTGTGTGTTTATACCATATCTCCCTCTGTGTGTGTGTGTGTTTATACCATATCTCCCTCTGTGTGTGTGTGTTTATACCATATCTCCCTCTGTGTGTGTGTGTGTATGTGTATGTTTATACCATAGCTCCCTCTGTGTGTGTTTATACCATATCTCCCTCTGTGTGTGTGTGTGTGTGTTTATACCATATCTCCCTCTCTGTGTGTGTGTTTATACCATTGCTCCCTCTGTGTGTGTGTGTGTTTATACCATTGCTCCCTCTGTGTGTGTGTGTGTTTATACCATATCTCCCTCTGTGTGCGTGTGTGTGTTTATACCATATCTCCCTCTGTGTGTGTGTGTGTGTGTTTATACCATATCTCCCTCTGTGTGTGTGTGTGTGTTTATACCATATCTCCCTCTGTGTGTGTGTGTTTATACCATATCTCCCTCTGTGTGTGTGTTTATACCATATCTCCCTCTGTGTGTGTGTTTATACCATATCTCCCTCTGTGTGTGTGTTTATACCATATCTCCCTCTGTGTGTGTGTGTGTGTGTTTATACCATATCTCCCTCTGTGTGTGTGTGTTTATACCATATCTCCCTCTGTGTGTGTGTGTGTGTTTATACCATATCTCCCTCTGTGTGTGTGTGTGTGTTTATACCATATCTCCCTCTGTGTGTGTGTGTTTATACCATATCTCCCTCTGTGTGTGTGTTTATACCATATCTCCCTCTGTGTGTGTGTTTATACCATATCTCCCTCTGTGTGTGTGTGTGTGTTTATACCATATCTCCCTCTGTGTGTGTGTGTGTGTGTTTATACCATATCTCCCTCTGTGTGTGTGTGTGTGTTTATACCATATCTCCCTCTGTGTGTGTGTGTGTGTTTATACCATATCTCCCTCTGTGTGTGTGTGTTTATACCATATCTCCCTCTGTGTGTGTGTTTATACCATATCTCCCTCTGTGTGTGTGTGTGTTTATACCATAGCTCCCTCTGTGTGTGGCTGTGTGTGTTTATACCATAGCTCCCTCTGTGTGTGTGTGTGTGTGTGTGTGTGTGTTTATACCATATCTCCCTCTGTGTGTGTGTGTGTGTGTGTTTATACCATATCTCCCTCTGTGTGTGTGTGTGTGTGTTTATACCATATCTCCCTCTGTGTGTGTGTGTGTGTTTATACCATATCTCCCTCTGTGTGTGTGTTGGGAACAGAAGGATGATACATGAACAGACATGTTGGGACCAGAAGACACAGCAACAAACATGGAATCAGATCCAGAAAACAAGAGGGAAACAAACATGAGCACAGAGACAGACAACAATACAAATATGTAAACACCATGAATACTGTAAGAGGTGTATTAACACTGCAGGTGTTACCATCACTGTGCAAGTGTTCAGATAACATTACATGTGTAATGTCAGCACTTCACATCACTACAATAACAATGTAGGTGTTCATTCTGTAAGGCGGGCTCGAACCCACTTCGGCTAGCTGATGCCACCAACAGCCTACTGGGCTTTAATAATGGTGGGCCTGTGTGCAGAACAGTTCGGTCTTGGACCAGGTAAAACAAAAGGAAAAAACGAAGCACCATGCCGAGTATGGCAAAAGGGAGAACAAAGGATGCCATGGCAAATCCAAACAATCCAAACAAACTTCCCAAACAACACCAGAAAACAGGGAAGAACTTGAATGGCTAAGGGAAGCCTCGGGAGAGAGACAGACTTGAGAGGGGAAAACTGGAGAGGGGAGGGGACGTGTAAAAACACGAACACCCTCGCAGCACAGAAGCAAGGTCTAGCAAAAGAGGGAAAACTGGAGAGGGGAGGGGACGTGTAAAAACACGAACACTCTCGCAGCACAGAAGTAAGGCGTAGCATGAGGGCACACAGACCTCAATACCTGAAGGTACCAGCTAGGAGCTTGGCTCAGAACTTTGGCAAAGACCAAGCACTGAATGTGTGGGTCACTGAGCTTATATAAGGTCCACCCCCAGCTGTTGGGCGTTGAGCCTGATTAGTGGTGTTCCTGACACGAGGCCTCCCTCTGGTGGCTGGCAGGAGCCTCAGCCTGGTGCCAACCCTTACACATTTAGCACTTCAGGTCACTACACTAACAGTGTAGGTATTCATTCTTACAGGGGATTTTTCTGTTTAGGTTCTGTTTGGAACTCAGACACAACCAGTTGTCATCACCAGAAAGCAGTTTAGATGCTTGAGTTCAAAAAAGAATGAAACACTTTCTATCAACATGTGCTGTGTGAGACAGAGAGAGATCCATCAGGGTGTAGTGCTGCTGTCACATGTGTGTGTGAGAGAGAGAGAGACATGGGGGGTACAGAAAGAGAGAGAGACATTGGAGGGGTACAAAGAATGAGCACCTAGGATTTAGCTTCAGTTCAAGTTCTGAATAACAGTTTGTAATTTGCCCACAGCAGTTTTCATTACCAGAAACCAGTTCAGCAGGTCTGGTTGTTATCTTTTGACTCTGAACCATGGGCTGAACACCTCAGGGGAGCTGTTAGCATTTTAGCTCTGGGGCCAGAGTGAAGTGAACCTCTCCACCCATTCTGGGGTAACACCCACAATATCGTTATGTTTCCCTGACAAGGAGGAGTTAGACTGGAATGGGAGTGAAGTACTGAGTGTTTAATGGACACCGTTCTGAGATAAAGGAAAGACCGAGTGGCCAACATAAAAGACAAGTGTGAGAGAGTGTGAGGGCATCTTTTTAATCAGGCAGTGGTAAATAGTAAGTAAGTATACAAGTACAATATTTATTGTATATAGCACTTTTATAGACTGGAGTGTGTATATTTTATATTAAAGTTAGTGTGTGTGTGTGTGTGTGTGTGTGTGTGTGTGTGTGTGTGTTATGACACAGTAAAGGTTGTAAGTTGTTGTTTCTAGCTGTAATTTTGAATTTA
Organism: Electrophorus electricus; assembly: GCF_041902795.1. Taxonomy (NCBI): domain Eukaryota; kingdom Metazoa; phylum Chordata; class Actinopteri; order Gymnotiformes; family Gymnotidae; genus Electrophorus; species Electrophorus electricus. The sequence goes on along the minus strand of NC_137497.1, from coordinate 20,750,854 downwards.
GAACCTACAAGCTACTTTATCTAAAGTCACTTTCACTGATGCCAACAAGCTCTCATTGTTGACGAGAGAGGAATACTGTCTCCATCTAGTGGCCATAATATGTATTAAATTCAATATTTTTATTATGCATTTCCTCACACTTAAAACATAAGCCTCAAACGCTTAATGCACAACTCCCAATAGTCTGTATGTCCTGAGTGCAAGATGACCATGTGGCAGTGGTAGCTCAGTGGATAAGGTAAGGACTTATAATTGGAAGGTTGCTGGGTAAAGCCCCACCAGTTGTCACTGTTGGGCCCCTGAGCAAGGCCCTTAACCCTCAACTGCTCAAGCTGTAATCAGTCATAACTGTAAGTCGCTTTGGATAAAAGTGTCAGCTAAATGTAGTGGCCATAGCGCGTATTGCAGCGGCACCATAGTTCCTCATGGTTAATCCATAGCTTCAATGTTTCCTGAGATTGAGCCACATCCGGCCAAATAGTTTTATTATTTTGAAAATAAACTCATTTTTAAAACTGAAACTTCAAGTCTTGATTTTGAACTTTAAAAATACAACACTGTATTCCAACTAAAAAGTTTAGGAAACGTGTTGTTTCAGTTTAAATGATTAACAGAGTTTAACAGAGGTTTCTCACTTCATGGAGCTCTGTGAGGGCAGCGTAATATCTTCTTACGATGCATCCAACAGGACAACAGCGCGCAGGTAAGAAATGTTAGCTATTTTTGAACAGATACTCAGTGAAATTATCCTAAATATTGTAATGACTGGTTATTTTTGTAACATAGGTGCATACGTAAAGGGAAATGTGTCTTTAGGTGTGGAGTTTGCCAAAGATTGAACTGAAGCGTAGGGCAGGCATTAGCTAGCAGGCTAGTTAGCTTTCTGCTATTAGCTAGTTAGCGTTCATGTGTCCTACAGTCCTTCAGTGTCCAGCTCACGTTTGTGCTTTCAGCGCTGTTTGTTAACATCTGTGTTACACACTGGTGACTACAGCTAATTCAACAGTGGCTCCAGCTGCACAGTGTCCCATGTTCATAAATACTAGTTAGTTTACACAGCAGGACATTTTCAGGTGTGTTTATTGTGTGTTGTGATCTGCAGCTAGCTGGCTAAGTTATGTATGAAAGACTGATGACGTGAAGGACGCAGTTCTGCTCAGCGCAGTTCAGGTTGAAGAAGAACGACGTTCAGTACTGGAGAAGTTAAGAGGGTTCTGCCTGGATTTCCAGTTAGTCTTTGTTGTGTGGAGAGCAGTGTGTTGTTGTTAGTCTGTGTTGTGTGAAGAGCTGTGTGCGTCTTTTAGTAAGTGTGTACACAGCAGTAAATGTAATTGATTTATTATTTATTAGATAAATATCTGCAGCTGACTTGTTGTGATGTCTTAGGGTTAATATGATGAAAGTGAACCTTGATGACAAAGTTACAGGTTAGTTCATTATGTAACATAATGTAATATTGAATATAGTCTGATAATGTGCTCTCAGTGTACTAACTAGAGTAAGTGAGTTATAGGTTAGTTCATTATGTAATGTAATAGTGAATATAGTCTGATTGTCCATAACCAAACTGAAGCAACATTCAACCGAAATACAACAGTAATAAAAAGGTTCATCCACATTATTTCAGAGGTAGCAAGTCTTTCTCAAAAACAAATATGAGTAAAAAATATTGATCTTGAATACAGGAAATTTAACCCAGGAAAAAATATGTGGGGAAGTATGTAAACGTGTAGCAAAAATGTTTGTGGCTCTCTGTTATAGGTGTCTGTGTGAAATCGACCCTTGGTACAACAGTTAGGAAAATCTGACAGTTGTGATGGAGTTACCCGATAAGAAATTAGCCTTATCCAGGATTTAATGGGTTTATTTGTTCACACACATTTACAGACACTCTTCTACAGAGTGGCTTACATGTGTATCAGTGTGACAGTACATGTGCACCCTGTGAATCAAACTCATGACCTAGGTGTTACTAGCACCTTAACTTCTTTACTTAAGGTCAAAGCCTTACCTGAGTTACAGGAGACCACATAGCCAGCAGAGTCTTAATAAATGTCTTAGTTTATCTGTTATTGTGTATCTTGGCAGGCCTGTACAGAACATCAGAGAAATTCTATATGAAGATTTCAGAAAGTGTTGGTGTCTTTAGGGGGTTCTAAAGAATGTATGTCACATTCAGTATATACACACAAACAGACAGTAAAGACAGCTGTAAGTCATATACAGTAAACGCACACAGAGACAATGAAGACGGCTGTAAGTCATATACAGTAAACACACACAGACAATGAAGACGGCTGTAAATCATATACAGTATACAAACACAGACAATGAAGACGGCTGTAAGTCATATACAGTATATACACACAGACAATGAAGACGGCTGTAAGTCATATACAGTATATACACACAGACAATGAAGACGGCTGTAAGTCATATACAGTAAACGCACACAGAGACAATGAAGACGGCTGTAAGTCATATACAGTATACACACACAGACAATGAAGACGGCTGTAAGTCATATACAGTAAACACACACAGACAATGAAGACGGCTGTAAGTCATATACAGTATACACACACAGACAATGAAGACGGCTGTATGTCATATACAGTAAACACACACAGACAATGAAGACGGCTGTAAGTCATATACATTAAACACACACAGACAATGAAGACGGCTGTAAGTCATATACAGTAAACACACACAGACAATGAAGACGGCTGTAAGTCATATACAGTATACATACACACAGACAATGAAGACGGCTGTAAGTCATATACAGTATATACACACAGACAATGAAGACGGCGGTAAATCATATACAGTAAACACACACAGACAATGAAGACGGCTGTAAGTCATATACAGTATATACACACAAACAATGAAGACGGCTGTAAGTCATATACAGTATATACACACAGACAATGAAGACGGCGGTAAATCATATACAGTAAACACACACAGACAATGAAGACGGCTGTAAATCATATACAGTATATACATACAGACAGACAGACAATGAAGACGGCTGCATGTCATATACATGAGTCAGGATAGTTTGAACAGTCTGTACTATGGCTAGGAGCCATGTCTCCTTTTAATTAAGCATACACATACACACACATACAGAGTGTGTTACAGGATTCAGCTGTAGCAAAATTACATACATTTATGAAATATTAACAGGGGGCATGATCATAAACGTAAGGAAATGATTTTCAATTATTACTGATTAATTACCAAATTAAATTAGTTCATATTTTGTGCAGGGACCGAATGCCATTGTTTCAGATATACTTGCCATTATGTCCAACTTAATGATTAAATGTGAAGTTTGCTGATTAATGAATAAAACAAATCTTTGACATCGTAAGACAGGTAGCAGACTTGCGGACAAATGAAAAAGGAAGGAGAGAAGAAAGAAAAAAAGACAAATTATAAATTTAAATAAGTTGAGTAGAGAAGGATGACTTGCAATAAAGAGGACTGAGTAACCAAGAGACCCAGACCTACACACACACACACAACTTAGCTAACGCTAACTAGCCAAGAGACAACTATGGCTAAATTAATTAATTAGCGAGAATTGAGTAAAAATGTCTGAAAGGGAAGAACACCTATCTGGGGAATCCTAATGGGAACTTAGACCTGAGGTTACTATCTGAGCTAACAGGAGAAAAAAAATAAATCAGTACAGAATTATCAATGTGAATGATGGCTCATGGCTGGCCCCCCAAGCTTACCCTGTGAATGAAGCAGAAGATCTTACATTTCAGAGTCAGTGAAGGGCCAAATGATCAGTCCACTCAGGGAGAGGTTGCAGAGTTTCGGAATGGCTGAATTCTGGATGAATTTATGCCACACGTAATCCCAGACTTTTCTCTGTGCTGTCAGCGGCCCTAGTTCATCACCCAAGTTTTTCCAAGTCGGCAAAATGGGCCAAGCCGAATCTTTTGGACTGCCCTGAACTTCGCCAAAGTTCCTGAAATTTTGTAAAGGTATTTCAGGAAGTACACAGGTTTGTAGCCAGGTGATGTAGACTGTTATAAACCTAAGGCTGGTGCTTGGCTAAATTAAAACTAATTACTGTTGGCCAAACAGAACAAATCCTAATTCTACCAACAACAAAAAGAAGCTGATTAAGTTTACGGCATAGTGAAGAGCAAATTAAATGAGTTTAGCCACATTTGCAGATTAGGTCTAAGACAAACATATGAAATAAAACACTATTATAAGTACGTAATTCTTCTCGTGAGAGGTGCAGACTTTAAGTATCTTTTTGTAGAGTTTGAACTGACTGTCCGATACTGAGAATTGATTTTTAACTACTGATCTCGGGGGCAGCGTGGAAGGATTGGCTCAACAGCTCTGTTCATGCATATTCATAGTTTTTTTGTCTCAGTCTCAGGCTTTGATTCATTCAGGCATTAATCTCGAGTTAGCTTACAAGACACGATTAATTCAATATAGTAAAAAGGAAAGAAAGGGGGAATAAACAACTGGAACACATACTGATATATTGCTACTTGGGGTTGGGTGGTAATCGTCTTGTCATGGTACGCTCCCCTTCCCTCTGATCACGTGGTATGGCCCACCGCGTGCAGTGGGCTCACTGTTAACTGTTCATGCTGACTTGTTTGTAACCACGCCCCCTTTTAGCACACACCTGCACCCAGTTCTTGGTTTCGTTTATGTATGTATTTAAATGCCTGTTTGTGTGTAGTTTGCAGTCGGTCATTGTTCATGTTAAATGTTAGGTGTGTTCACAGTAGATGTTCATGGTGTACTGGATGTTGCGTGTGAATGCCGTTAATGTGTGTTGTTTATCTTTTCTTTTTTACGTTAATAAGTGTGTGTCTCCGTCGAGAGAGGTCTGTGCGCCCTGCTCCTTGCCCTGCGGCACTCGGGCCGTCACATGTCATTTAAGCCGTAATAGGTGGGAACAATTTTATCACACTAATTTCACCTGAGCGCTTAGTCCACATATTTCTAAATGAAAAGAAAAAGTTCTTACCACCAATATAAAGCTCATAACTATATATAGGAAACAGTTACATTTTTCATTAAGAGAAAGCATGATTGTTACACAAATATTATAACTGTTCTCATATTAATAGATCAAATAGTGTTCCTCTGTCTATTATACTTGAAATGAAGAGGTAATCACATAATAGCAAGTATAAAGGATAATATGCGAATACAGCAATGACAGGTTAATTCATAGGTAAACTGCATTCACCATACTGGGACTGTCTATGCTCACGCTCAGAGCCTTTCAAAGACAGGGAAAGTTAACATACATTTATAAAGAGGGACTCAGAACAGTTCAGGTTGAAGAACCTGTTAAAGTCACTAAGGGGCACTGTGGATTCATAGTCCACACAATCAAATATCTTGTTGGATTCATGAGAATTAATAAAGAATATTTTCCTTATTTGAGTTTGGTCTTGTTGCAGTGCAAAGCGAACACTTTGTACAGGAAAGGTTAAAATCCAGTATTCCAGGAATGTGGACTTTTAATAAGTCTTGCAGATCTAGGCATTCTGGCATGTGAATTTGACCTTAAGTTTACATGATTGGTTTTCTGAATCTGGCCGTATGGTTGGTTTTATGAATCTTACTGAAGGTCATAATTACTAACAGAGAGAAACACACGAGATTACAGCAATATCTACGAAACATGAGGACAGTGTTACCTTTACTGGGTTCAGTCTGCAAGTCTTCAGGAAGAATGTCTGGTTCTGTCTTCATCAGGATGTCCAGAGTTTACAGAACTACAGCAGATAACATTAATTTATGTTAAAACACTCACTTTATCTATTGTTTCACTACTGCACTTTTCACCACTGTAGCTCGTCATAATAAGCAGTTATTACTATAAATACACCTGTACACACACTCTCTGTTTCTTCACTGGAGTTCACCTGTACACACACTGTCTGTTTCTATCTGAACAATAATCTGGTTGCACCTTTTTTCTCTTTAGAAAGAACCAAGCCAGTATGAGAATTTTTAAGTGCCATTACATCACAAGAGTAGAAGAACAAGCCTTGTCTTGTTACGATTAGCAAATCGCCCTCTGTGTGTGTGTTTATAACATATCTACCTATGTGTGCAAGTTTATTCAATATCTCCCTCTGTGTATGTGTGTTATACCATAGCTCCCTTTGTGTGTATGTGTGTGTGTGTGTGTATGTTTATACCATAGCTCCCTCTGTATGTGTTTATACCATAGCTCCCTCTGTGTGTGTGTGTGTTTATACCATAGCTCCCTCTGTATGTGTTTATACCATATCTCCCTCTGTGTGTGTGTGTGTTTATACCATATCTCCCTCTGTGCGTGTGTGTGTGTTTATACCATATCTCCCTCTGTGTGTGTGTGTGTGTGTGTTTATACCATATCTCCCTCTGTGTGTGTGTGTGTGTGTGTGTGTGTTTATACCATATCTCCCTCTGTGTGTGTGTGTTTATACCATATCTCCCTCTGTGTGTGTGTGTGTGTATGTGTATGTTTATACCATAGCTCCCTCTGTGTGTGTTTATACCATATCTCCCTCTGTGTGTGTGTGTGTGTGTGTGTGTGTGTTTATACCATATCTCCCTCTCTGTGTGTGTGTTTATACCATTGCTCCCTCTGTGTGTGTGTGTGTTTATACCATATCTCCCTCTGTGTGCGTGTGTGTGTGTGTTTATACCATATCTCCCTCTGTGTGTGTGTGTGTGTTTATACCATATCTCCCTCTGTGTGCGTGTGTGTGTGTGTTTATACCATATCTCCCTCTGTGTGTGTGTTTATACCATATCTCCCTCTGTGTGTGTGTTTATACCATATCTCCCTCTGTGTGTGTGTTTATACCATATCTCCCTCTGTGTGTGTGTTTATACCATATCTCCCTCTGTGTGTGTGTTTATACCATATCTCCCTCTGTGTGTGTGTGTGTGTTTATACCATATCTCCCTCTGTGTGTGTGTTTATACCATATCTCCCTCTGTGTGTGTGTGTGTTTATACCATATCTCCCTCTGTGTGTGTGTGTTTATACCATATCTCCCTCTGTGTGTGTGTTTATACCATATCTCCCTCTGTGTGTGTGTGTGTGTGTGTGTTTATACCATATCTCCCTCTGTGTGTGTGTGTGTTTATACCATATCTCCCTCTGTGTGTGTGTGTGTTTATACCATATCTCCCTCTGTGTGTGTGTGTGTTTATACCATATCTCCCTCTGTGTGTGTGTGTTTATACCATATCTCCCTCTGTGTGCGTGTGTGTGTGTGTGTTTATACCATATCTCCCTCTGTGTGTGTGTTTATACCATATCTCCCTCTGTGTGTGTGTGTGTGTGTTTATACCATATCTCCCTCTGTGTGTGTGTGTTTATACCATATCTCCCTCTGTGTGTGTGTTTATACCATATCTCCCTCTGTGTGTGTGTTTATACCATATCTCCCTCTGTGTGTGTGTTTATACCATATCTCCCTCTGTGTGTGTGTTTATACCATATCTCCCTCTGTGTGTGTGTGTGTGTTTATACCATATCTCCCTCTGTGTGTGTGTGTTTATACCATATCTCCCTCTGTGTGTGTGTGTTTATACCATATCTCCCTCTGTGTGTGTGTTTATACCATATCTCCCTCTGTGTGTGTGTGTTTATACCATATCTCCCTCTGTGTGTGTGTTTATACCATATCTCCCTCTGTGTGTGTGTATGTGTTTATACCATATCTCCCTCTGTGTGCATGTGTGTGTGTGTGTTTATACCATATCTCCCTCTGTGTGTGTGTTTATACCATATCTCCCTCTGTGTGTGTATGTTTATACCATATCGCCCTCTGTGTGTGTGTGTGTTTATACCATATCGCCCTCTGTGTGTGTGTGTGTTTATACCATATCGCCCTCTGTGTGTGTGTGTGTTTATACCATATCGCCCTCTGTGTGTGTGTGTGTTTATACCATATCGCCCTCTGTGTGTGTGTGTGTTTATACCATAGCTCCCTCTGTGTGTGTGTGTGTGTGTGTGTGTGTTTATACCATAGCTCCCTCTGTGTGTGTGTGTGTGTGTGTTTATACCATAGCTCCCTCTGTGTGTGTGTTTATACCATAGCTCCCTCTGTGTGTGTGTGTGTGTTTATACCATAGCTCCCTCTGTGTGTGTGTTTATACCATAGCTCCCTCTGTGTGTTTGTGTGTGTGTGTTTATACCATAGCTCCCTCTGTGTGTGTGTGTGTGTGTGTTTATACCATAGCTCCCTCTGTGTGTGTGTGTGTGTGTTTATACCATATCTCCCTCTGTGTGTGTGTGTGTTTATACCATATCTCCCTCTGTGTGTGTGTGTTTATACCATATCTCCCTCTGTGTGTGTGTGTGTGTTTATACCATATCTCCCTCTGTGTGTGTGTGTTTATACCATATCTCCCTCTGTGTGTGTGTGTGTGTGTGTGTGTGTTTATACCATATCTCCCTCTGTGTGTGTGTGTTTATACCATATCTCCCTCTGTGTGTGTGTGTGTGTGTGTGTTTATACCATAGCTCCCTCTGTGTGTGTGTTTATACCATAGCTCCCTCTGTGTGTGTGTGTGTGTGTGTTTATACCATAGCTCCCTCTGTGTGTGTGTTTATACCATAGCTCCCTCTGTGTGTGTGTTTATACCATAGCTCCCTCTGTGTGTGTGTGTGTGTGTGTGTTTATACCATAGCTCCCTCTGTGTGTGTGTTTATACCATAGCTCCCTCTGTGTGTGTGTTTATACCATAGCTCCCTCTGTGTGTGTGTTTATACCATAGCTCCCTCTGTGTGTGTGTTTATACCATAGCTCCCTCTGTGTGTGTGTTTATACCATAGCTCCCTCTGTGTGTGTGTTTATACCATAGCTCCCTCTGTGTGTGTGTTTATACCATAGCTCCCTCTGTGTGTGTGTTTATACCATAGCTCCCTCTGTGTGTGTGTTTATACCATAGCTCCCTCTGTGTGTGTGTTTATACCATAGCTCCCTCTGTGTGTGTGTTTATACCATAGCTCCCTCTGTGTGTGTGTTTATACCATAGCTCCCTCTGTGTGTGTGTTTATACCATATCTCCCTCTGTGTGTGTGTATGTGTTTATACCATATCTCCCTCTGTGTGCATGTGTGTGTGTGTGTTTATACCATATCTCCCTCTGTGTGTGTGTGTGTTTATACCATATCTCCCTCTGTGTGTGTGTGTGTTTATACCATATCTCCCTCTGTGTGTGTGTGTTTATACCATATCTCCCTCTGTGTGCGTGTGTGTGTGTGTGTTTATACCATATCTCCCTCTGTGTGTGTGTTTATACCATATCTCCCTCTGTGTGTGTGTGTGTGTGTTTATACCATATCTCCCTCTGTGTGTGTGTGTTTATACCATATCTCCCTCTGTGTGTGTGTTTATACCATATCTCCCTCTGTGTGTGTGTTTATACCATATCTCCCTCTGTGTGTGTGTTTATACCATATCTCCCTCTGTGTGTGTGTTTATACCATATCTCCCTCTGTGTGTGTGTGTGTGTTTATACCATATCTCCCTCTGTGTGTGTGTGTTTATACCATATCTCCCTCTGTGTGTGTGTGTTTATACCATATCTCCCTCTGTGTGTGTGTTTATACCATATCTCCCTCTGTGTGTGTGTGTTTATACCATATCTCCCTCTGTGTGTGTGTTTATACCATATCTCCCTCTGTGTGTGTGTATGTGTTTATACCATATCTCCCTCTGTGTGCATGTGTGTGTGTGTGTTTATACCATATCTCCCTCTGTGTGTGTGTTTATACCATATCTCCCTCTGTGTGTGTATGTTTATACCATATCGCCCTCTGTGTGTGTGTGTGTTTATACCATATCGCCCTCTGTGTGTGTGTGTGTTTATACCATATCGCCCTCTGTGTGTGTGTGTGTTTATACCATATCGCCCTCTGTGTGTGTGTGTGTTTATACCATATCGCCCTCTGTGTGTGTGTGTGTTTATACCATAGCTCCCTCTGTGTGTGTGTGTGTGTGTGTGTGTGTTTATACCATAGCTCCCTCTGTGTGTGTGTGTGTGTGTGTTTATACCATAGCTCCCTCTGTGTGTGTGTTTATACCATAGCTCCCTCTGTGTGTGTGTGTGTGTGTGTTTATACCATAGCTCCCTCTGTGTGTGTGTTTATACCATAGCTCCCTCTGTGTGTTTGTGTGTGTGTGTTTATACCATAGCTCCCTCTGTGTGTGTGTGTGTGTGTGTTTATACCATAGCTCCCTCTGTGTGTGTGTGTGTGTGTGTGTTTATACCATAGCTCCCTCTGTGTGTGTGTGTGTGTGTTTATACCATATCTCCCTCTGTGTGTGTGTGTGTTTATACCATATCTCCCTCTGTGTGTGTGTGTTTATACCATATCTCCCTCTGTGTGTGTGTGTGTGTTTATACCATATCTCCCTCTGTGTGTGTGTGTTTATACCATATCTCCCTCTGTGTGTGTGTGTGTGTGTGTGTGTGTTTATACCATATCTCCCTCTGTGTGTGTGTGTTTATACCATATCTCCCTCTGTGTGTGTGTGTGTGTGTGTTTATACCATAGCTCCCTCTGTGTGTGTGTTTATACCATAGCTCCCTCTGTGTGTGTGTGTGTGTGTGTTTATACCATAGCTCCCTCTGTGTGTGTGTTTATACCATAGCTCCCTCTGTGTGTGTGTTTATACCATAGCTCCCTCTGTGTGTGTGTGTGTGTGTGTGTTTATACCATAGCTCCCTCTGTGTGTGTGTTTATACCATAGCTCCCTCTGTGTGTGTGTTTATACCATAGCTCCCTCTGTGTGTGTGTTTATACCATAGCTCCCTCTGTGTGTGTGTTTATACCATAGCTCCCTCTGTGTGTGTGTTTATACCATAGCTCCCTCTGTGTGTGTGTTTATACCATAGCTCCCTCTGTGTGTGTGTTTATACCATAGCTCCCTCTGTGTGTGTGTTTATACCATAGCTCCCTCTGTGTGTGTGTTTATACCATAGCTCCCTCTGTGTGTGTGTTTATACCATAGCTCCCTCTGTGTGTGTGTTTATACCATAGCTCCCTCTGTGTGTGTGTTTATACCATAGCTCCCTCTGTGTGTGTGTTTATACCATAGCTCCCTCTGTGTGTGTGTTTATACCATAGCTCCCTCTGTGTGTGTGTTTATACCATAGCTCCCTCTGTGTGTGTGTTTATACCATAGCTCCCTCTGTGTGTGTGTTTATACCATAGCTCCCTCTGTGTGTGTGTTTATACCATAGCTCCCTCTGTGTGTGTGTTTATACCATAGCTCCCTCTGTGTGTGTGTTTATACCATAGCTCCCTCTGTGTGTGTGTTTATACCATAGCTCCCTCTGTGTGTGTGTTTATACCATAGCTCCCTCTGTGTGTGTGTTTATACCATAGCTCCCTCTGTGTGTGTGTTTATACCATAGCTCCCTCTGTGTGTGTGTTTATACCATAGCTCCCTCTGTGTGTGTGTTTATACCATAGCTCCCTCTGTGTGTGTGTTTATACCATAGCTCCCTCTGTGTGTGTGTGTGTGTTTATACCATAGCTCCCTCTGTGTGTGTGTGTGTGTGTGTTTATACCATATCTCCCTCTGTGTGTGTGTGTGTGTGTGTTTATACCATATCTCCCTCTGTGTGTGTGTGTGTGTGTGTTTATACCATATCTCCCTCTGTGTGTGTGTGTGTGTGTGTGTTTATACCATATCTCCCTCTGTGTGTGTGTGTGTGTGTGTTTATACCATATCTCCCTCTGTGTGTGTGTGTGTGTGTGTTTATACCATATCTCCCTCTGTGTGTGTGTGTGTGTGTGTTTATACCATATCTCCCTCTGTGTGTGTGTGTGTGTGTGTTTATACCATATCTCCCTCTGTGTGTGTGTGTGTGTGTGTTTATACCATATCTCCCTCTGTGTGTGTGTGTGTGTGTGTTTATACCATATCTCCCTCTGTGTGTGTGTGTGTGTGTGTGTTTATACCATATCTCCCTCTGTGTGTGTGTGTGTGTGTGTTTATACCATATCTCCCTCTGTGTGTGTGTGTGTGTTTATACCATATCTCCCTCTGTGTGTGTGTTGGGAACAGAAGGATGATATATGAACAGACATGTTGGGACCAGAAGGCAACAAACATGGAATCAGATCCAGAAAACAAGAGGGAAACAAACATGAGCACAGAGACAGACAACAATACAAATATGTAAACACCATAAATACTGTAAGAGGTGTATTAACACTGCAGGTGTTACTATCACTGTGCAAGTGTTCAGATAACATTAGATGTGTAATGTCAGCACTTCACATCACTACAATAACAATGTAGGCGTTCATTCTGTAAGGCGGGCTCGAACCCACTTCGGCTAGCTGATGCCACCAACAGCCTACTGGGCTTTAATAATGGTGGGCCTGTGTGCAGAACAGTTCGGTCTTGGACCAGGTAAAACAAAAGGAAAAAACGAAGCACCATGCCGAGCATGGCAAAAGGGAGAACAAAGGATGCCATGGCAAATCCAAACAATCCAAACAAACTTCCCAAACAACACCAGAAAACAGGGAAGAACTTGAATGGCTAAGGGAAGCCTCGGGAGAGAGACAGACTTGAGAGGGGAAAACTGGAGAGGGGAGGGGACGTGTAAAAACACGAACACCCTCGCAGCACAGAAGCAAGGTCTAGCAAAAGAGGGAAAACTGGAGAGGGGAGGGGACGTGTAAAAACACGAACACTCTCGCAGCACAGAAGTAAGGCGTAGCATGAGGGCACACAGACCTCAATACCTGAAGGTACCAGCTAGGAGCTTGGCTCAGAACTTTGGCAAAGACCAAGCACTGAATGTGTGGGTCACTGGGCTTATATAAGGTCTACCCCCAGCTGTTGGGCGTTGAGCCTGATTAGTGGTGTTCCTGACACGAGGCCTCCCTCTGGTGGCCGGCGGGAGCCTCAGCCTGGTGCCAACCCTTACACATTTAGCACTTCAGGTCACTACACTAACAGTGTAGGTATTCATTCTTACAGGGGATTTTTCTGTTTAGGTTCTGTTTGGAACTCAGACACAACCAGTTGTCATCACCAGAAAGCAGTTTAGATGCTTGAGTTCAAAAAAGAATGAAACACTTTCTATCAACGTGCTGTGTGAGACAGAGAGAGATCCATCAGGGTGTAGTGCTGCTGTCACATGTGTGTGTGAGAGAGAGAGAGACATGGGGGGTACAGAAAGAGAGAGAGACATTGGAGGGGTACAAAGAATGAGCACCTAGGATTTAGCTTCAGTTCAAGTTCTGAATAACAGTTTGTAATTTGCCCACAGCAGTTTTCATTACCAGAAACCAGTTCAGCAGGTCTGGTTGTTATCTTTTGACTCTGAACCATGGGCTGAACACCTCAGGGGAGCTGTTAGCATTTTAGCTCTGGGGCCAGAGTGAAGTGAACCTCTCCACCCATTCTGGGGTAACACCCACAATATCGTTATGTTTCCCTGACAAGGAGGAGTTAGACTGGAATGGGAGTGAAGTACTGAGTGTTTAATGGACACCGTTCTGAGATAAAGGAAAGACCGAGTGGCCAACATAGAAGACGAGTGTGAGAGAGTGTGAGGGCATCTTTTTAATCAGGCATTGGTAAATAGTAAGTAAGTATACAAGTACAATATTTATTGTATATAGCACTTTTATAGACTGGAGTGTGTATATTTTATATTAAAGTTAGTGTGTGTGTGTGTGTGTGTGTGTGTGTGTGTGTTATGACACAGTAAAGGTTGTAAGTTGTTGTTTCTAGCTGTAATTTAGAATTTAGAACCTACAAGCTACTTTATCTAAAGTCACTTTCACTGATGCCAACAAGCTCTCATTGTTGACGAGAGAGGAATACTGTCTCCATCTAGTGGCCATAATGTGTATTAAGTTCAACTCTTTTTATTCTGCATTTCCTCACACTTAAAACACAAGCCTCAAACGCTTAGTGCACAACTCCCAATAGTCTGTATGTCCTGAGTGCAAGATGACCATGTGGCAGTGGTAGCTCAGTGGATAAGATACTTGACTTATAATTGGAAGGTTGCTGGGTAAAGCCCCACCAGTTGTCACTGTTGGGCCCCTGAGCAAGGCCCTTAACCCTCAACTGCTCAAGCTGTAATCAGTCATAACTGTAAGTCGCTTTGGATAAAAGTGTCAGCTAAATGTAGTGGCCATAGCGCGTATTGCAGCGGCACCATAGTTCCTCATGGTTAATCCATAGCTTCAATGTTTCCTGAGATTGAGCCACATCCGGCCAAATAGTTTTATTATTTTGAAAATAAACTCATTTTTAAAACTGAAACTTCAAGTCTTGATTTTAAACTTTAAAAATGCAACACTGTATTCCAACTAAAAAGTTTAGGAAACGTGTTGTTTCAGTTTAAATGATTAACAGACACTTTAAAGTGAGGTTTCTCACTTCATGGAGCTCTGTGAGGGCAGCGTAATATCTGCTTACGATGCGTCCAACAGGACAACTCCGCGCGCAGGTAAGAAATGTTAGCTATTTTTAAACAGATACTCAGTGAAATTATCCTAAATATTGTGATGACGGGTTAATAGGTGCATACGTAAAGGGAAATGTGTCTTTAGGTGTGGAGTTTGCCAAAGATTGAACTGAAGCGTAGGGCAGGCATTAGCTAGCAGGCTAGTTAGCTTTCTGCTATTAGCTAGTTAGCGTTCATGTGTCCTACAGTCCTTCAGTGTCCAGCTCACGTTTGTGCTTTCAGCGCTGTTTGTTAACATCTGTGTTACACACTGGTGACTACAGCTAATTCAACAGTGGCTCCAGCTGCACAGTGTCCCATGTTCATAAATACTAGTTAGTTTACACAGCAGGACATTTTCAGGTGTGTTTATTGTGTGTTGTGATCTGCAGCTAGCTGGCTAAGTTATGTATGAAAGACTGATGACGTGAAGGACGCAGTTCTGCTCAGCGCAGTTCAGGTTGAAGAAGAACGACGTTCAGTACTGGAGAAGTTAAGAGGGTTCTGCCTGGATTTCCAGTTAGTCTTTGTTGTGTGGAGAGCAGTGTGTTGTTGTTAGTCTGTGTTGTGTGAAGAGCTGTGTGCGTCTTTTAGTAAGTGTGTACACAGCAGTAAATGTAATTGATTTATTATTTATTAGATAAATATCTGCAGCTGACTTGTTGTGATGTCTTAGGGTTAATATGATGAAAGTGAACCTTGATGACAAAGTTACAGGTTAGTTCATTATGTAACATAATGTAATATTGAATATAGTCTGATAATGTGCTCTCAGTGTACTAACTAGAGTAAGTGAGTTATAGGTTAGTTCATTATGTAATGTAATAGTGAATATAGTCTGATTGTCCATAACCAAACTGAAGCAACATTCAACCGAAATACAACAGTAATAAAAAGGTTCATCCACATTATTTCAGAGGTAGCAAGTCTTTCTCAAAAACAAATATGAGTAAAAAATATTGATCTTGAATACAGGAAATTTAACCCAGGAAAAAATATGTGGGGAAGTATGTAAACGTGTAGCAAAAATGTTTGTGGCTCTCTGTTATAGGTGTCTGTGTGAAATCGACCCTTGGTACAACAGTTAGGAAAATCTGACAGTTGTGATGGAGTTACCCGATAAGAAATTAGCCTTATCCAGGATTTAATGGGTTTATTTGTTCACACACATTTACAGACACTCTTCTACAGAGTGGCTTACATGTGTATCAGTGTGACAGTACATGTGCACCCTGTGAATCAAACTCATGACCTAGGTGTTACTAGCACCTTAACTTCTTTACTTAAGGTCAAAGCCTTACCTGAGTTACAGGAGACCACATAGCCAGCAGAGTCTTAATAAATGTCTTAGTTTATCTGTTATTGTGTATCTTGGCAGGCCTGTACAGAACATCAGAGAAATTCTATATGAAGATTTCAGAAAGTGTTGGTGTCTTTAGGGGGTTCTAAAGAATGTATGTCACATTCAGTATATACACACACACAGACAGTAAAGACAGCTGTAAGTCATATACAGTAAACGCACACAGAGACAATGAAGACGGCTGTAAATCATATACAGTATACAAACACAGACAATGAAGACGGCTGTAAGTCATATACAGTATATACACACAGACAATGAAGACGGCTGTAAGTCATATACAGTAAACACACACAGACAATGAAGACGGCTGTAAGTCATATACAGTAAACACACACAGACAATGAAGACGGCTGTAAGTCATATACAGTATACACACACAGACAATGAAGACGGCTGTAAGTCATATACAGTAAACGCACACAGACAATGAAGACGGCTGTAAGTCATATACAGTAAACGCACACAGAGACAATGAAGACGGCTGTAAGTCATATACAGTAAACACACACAGACAATGAAGACGGCTGTAAATCATATACAGTATACAAACACAGACAATGAAGACGGCTGTAAATCATATACAGTATATACATACAGACAGACAGACAATGAAGACGGCTGCATGTCATATACATGAGTCAGGATAGTTCGAACAGTCTGTACTATGGCTAGGAGCCATGTCTCCTTTTAATTAAGCATACACATACACACACATACAGAGTGTGTTACAGGATTCAGCTGTAGCAAAATTACATACATTTATGAAATATTAACAGGGGGCATGATCATAAACGTAAGGAAATGATTTTCAATTATTACTGATTAATTACCAAATTAAATTAGTTCATATTTTGTGCAGGGACCGAATGCCATTGTTTCAGATATACTTGCCATTATGTCCAACTTAATGATTAAATGTGAAGTTTGCTGATTAATGAATAAAACAAATCTTTGACATCGTAAGACAGGTAGCAGACTTGCGGACAAATGAAAAAGGAAGGAGAGAAGAAAGAAAAAAAGACAAATTATAAATTGAAATAAGTTGAGTAGAGAAGGATGACTTGCAATAAAGAGGACTGAGTAACCAAGAGACCCAGACCTACACACACACACACAACTTAGCTAACGCTAACTAGCCAAGAGACAACTATGGCTAAATTAATTAATTAGTGAGAATTGAGTAAAAATGTCTGAAAGGGAAGAACAACTATCTGGGGAATCCTAATGGGAACTTAGACCTGAGGTTACTATCTGAGCTAACAGGAGAAAAATAAATCAGTACAGAATTATCTATGTGAATGATGGCTCATGGCTGGCCCCTCGAGCTTAGCCTGTGAATGAAGCAGAAGATCTTACATTTCAGAGTCAGTGAAGGGCCAAATGATCAGTCCACTCAGGGAGAGGTTGCAGAGTTTCGGAGTGGCTGAATTCTGGATGAATTTATGCCACACGTAATCCCAGACTTTTCTCTGTGCTGTCAGCGGCCCTAGTTCATCACCCAAGTTTTTCCAAGTCGGCAAAATGGGCCGGGCTGAATCTTTTGGAGTGCCCTGAACTTCGCCAAAGTTCCTGAAATTTTGTAAAGGTATTTCAGGAAGTACACAGGTTTGTAGCCAGGTGATGTAGACTGTTATAAACCTAAGGCTGGTGGTTGGCTAAATTAAAACTAATTACTGTTGGCCAAACAGAACAAATCCTAATTCTACCAACAACAAAAAGAAGCTGATTAAGTTTACGGCATAGTGAAGAGCAAATTAAATGAGTTTAGCCACATTTGCAGATTAGGTCTAAAACAAACATATGAAAGAAAACACTATTATAAGTACGTAATTCTTCTGGTGAGAGGTGCAGACTTTAAGTATCTTTTTGTAGAGCTTGAACTGACTGTCCGATACTGAGAATTGATTTTTAACTACTGATCTCGGGGGCAGCGTGGAAGGATTGGCTCAACAGCTCTGTTCATGCATATTCATAGTTTTTTTGTCTCAGTCTCAGGCTTTGATTCAGGCAGGCATTAATCTCGAGTTAGCTTACAAGACACGATTAATTCAATATAGTAAAAAGGAAAGAAAGGGGGAATAAACAACTGGAACACATACTGATATATTGCTACTTGGGGTTGGGTGGTAATCATCTTGTCATGGTACGCTCCCCTTCCCTCTGATCACGTGGTATGGCCCACCGCGTGCAGTGGGCTCACTGTTAACTGTTCATGCTGACTTGTTTGTAACCACGCCCCCTTTTAGCACACACCTGCACCCAGTTCTTGGTTTCGTTTATGTATGTATTTAAATGCCTGTTTGTGTGTAGTTTGCAGTCGGTCATTGTTCATGTTAAATGTTAGGTGTGTTCACAGTAGATGTTCATGGTGTACTGGATGTTGCGTGTGAATGCCGTTAATGTGTGTTGTTTATCTTTTCTTTTTTACGTTAATAAGTGTGTGTCTCCGTCGAGAGAGGTCTGTGCGCCCTGCTCCTTGCCCTGCGGCACTCGGGCCGTCACATGTCATTTAAGCCGTAATAGGTGGGAACAATTTTATCACACTAATTTCACCTGAGCGCTTAGTCCACATATTTCTAAATGAAAAGAAAAAGTTCTTACCACCAATATAAAGCTCATAACTATATATAGGAAACAGTTACATTTTTCATTAAGAGAAAGCATGATTGTTACACAAATATTATAACTGTTCTCATATTAATAGATCAAATAGTGTTCCTCTGTCTATTATACTTGAAATGAAGAGGTAATCACATAATAGCAAGTATAAAGGTTAATATGCGAATACAGCAATGACAGGTTAATTCATAGGTAAACTGCATTCACCATACTGGGACTCCGTCTCTGCTCGAGCTCAGAGCCTTTCAAAAACAGGGAAAGTTAACATACATTTATAAAGAGGGACTCAGAACAGTTCAGGTTGAAGAACCTTTTACAGTCACTAAGGGGCACTGTGGATTCATAGTCCACACAATCAAATATCTTGTTGGATTCATGAGAATTAATAAAGAATATTTTCCTTATTTGAGTTTGGTCTTGTTGCAGTGCAAAGCGAACACTTTGTACAGGAAAGGTTAAAATCCAGTATTCCAGGAATGTGGACTTTTAATAAGTCTTGCAGATCTAGGCATTCTGGCATGTGAATTTGACCTTAAGTTTACATGATTGGTTTTCTGAATCTGGCCGTATGGTTGGTTTTATGAATCTTACTGAAGGTCATAATTACTAACAGAGAGAAACACACGAGATTACAGCAATATCTACGAAACATGAGGACAGTGTTACCTTTACTGGGTTCAGTCTGCAAGTCTTCAGGAAGAATGTCTGGTTCTGTCTTCATCAGGATGTCCAGAGTTTACAGAACTACAGCAGATAACATTAATTTATGTTAAAACACTCACTTTATCTCTTGTTTCACTACTGCAGTTTTCATCACTGTAGCTCATCATAATAAGCAATGTTATTACTATAAATACACCTGTACACACACTCTCTGTTTCTTCACTGGAGTTCACCTGTACACACACTGTCTGTTTCTATCTGAACAATAATCTGGTTGCACCTTTTTTCTCTTTAGAAAGAACCAAGCCAGTATGAGAATTTTTAAGTGCCATTACATCACAAGAGTAGAAGAACAAGCCTTGTCTTGTTACGATTAGCAAATCGCCCTCTGTGTGTGTGTTTATAACATATCTACCTATGTGTGCAAGTTTATACAATATCTCCCTCTGTGTATGTATGTTATACCATAGCTCCCTTTGTGTGTATGTGTGTGTGTGTGTGTGTATGTTTATACCATAGCTCCCTCTGTGTGTGTTTATACCATATCTCCCTCTGTGTGTGTGTGTGTTTATACCATATCTCCCTCTGTGCGTGTGTGTGTGTTTATACCATATCTCCCTCTGTGTGTGTGTGTGTGTGTGTGTGTTTATACCATATCTCCCTCTGTGTGTGTGTGTGTTTATACCATATCTCCCTCTGTGTGTGTGTGTGTATGTGTATGTTTATACCATAGCTCCCTCTGTGTGTGTTTATACCATATCTCCCTCTGTGTGTGTGTGTGTGTGTGTGTGTTTATACCATATCTCCCTCTCTGTGTGTGTGTTTATACCATTGCTCCCTCTGAGTGTGTGTGTGTTTATACCATATCTCCCTCTGTGTGCGTGTGTGTGTGTGTGTGTTTATACCATATCTCCCTCTGTGTGTGTGTGTGTGTTTATACCATATCTCCCTCTGTGTGCGTGTGTGTGTGTGTTTATACCATATCTCCCTCTGTGTGTGTGTTTATACCATATCTCCCTCTGTGTGTGTGTTTATACCATATCTCCCTCTGTGTGTGTGTGTGTGTTTATACCATATCTCCCTCTGTGTGTGTGTGTTTATACCATATCTCCCTCTGTGTGTGTGTTTATACCATATCTCCCTCTGTGTGTGTGTGTGTTTATACCATATCTCCCTCTGTGTGTGTGTTTATACCATATCTCCCTCTGTGTGTGTGTGTGTGTTTATACCATATCTCCCTCTGTGTGTGTGTGTGTGTTTATACCATATCTCCCTCTGTGTGTGTGTGTTTATACCATATCTCCCTCTGTGTGTGTGTTTATACCATATCTCCCTCTGTGTGTGTGTATGTGTTTATACCATATCTCCCTCTGTGTGCATGTGTGTGTGTGTGTTTATACCATATCTCCCTCTGTGTGTGTGTGTGTTTATACCATATCTCCCTCTGTGTGTGTGTGTGTTTATACCATATCTCCCTCTGTGTGTGTGTGCGTGTGTTTATACCATATCTCCCTCTGTGTGTGTGTGTTTATACCATATCTCCCTCTGTGTGTGTGTGTTTATACCATATCTCCCTCTGTGTGTGTGTGTTTATACCATATCTCCCTCTGTGTGTGTGTTTATACCATATCTCCCTCTGTGTGTGTGTGTTTATACCATATCTCCCTGTGTGTGTGTGTGTTTATACCATATCTCCCTCTGTGTGTGTGTTTATACCATATCTCCCTCTGTGTGTGTGTGTGTGTGTGTGTTTATACCATATCTCCCTCTGTGTGTGTGTTGGGAACAGAAGGATGATACATGAACAGACATGTTGGGACCAGAAGACACAGCAACAAACATGGAATCAGATCCAGAAAACAAGAGGGAAACAAACATGAGCACAGAGACAGACAACAATACAAATATGTAAACACCATGAATACTGTAAGAGGTGTATTAACACTGCAGGTGTTACCATCACTGTGCAAGTGTTCAGATAACATTAGATGTGTAATGTCAGCACTTCACATCACTACAATAACAATGTAGGTGTTCATTCTGTAAGGCGGGCTCGAACCCACTTCGGCTAGCTGATGCCACCAACAGCCTACTGGGCTTTAATAATGGTGGGCCTGTGTGCAGAACAGTTCGGTCTTGGACCAGGTAAAACAAAAGGAAAAAACGAAGCACCATGCCGAGCATGGCAAAAGGGAGAACAAAGGATGCCATGGCAAATCCAAACAATCCAAACAAACTTCCCAAACAACACCAGAAAACAGGGAAGAACTTGAATGGCTAAGGGAAGCCTCGGGAGAGAGACAGACTTGAGAGGGGAAAACTGGAGAGGGGAGGGGACGTGTAAAAACATGAACACCCTCGCAGCACAGAAGCAAGGTCTAGCAAAAGAGGGAAAACTGGAGAGGGGAGGGGACGCGTAAAAACACGAACACTCTCGCAGCACAGAAGTAAGGCATAGCATGAGGGCACACAGACCTCAATACCTGAAGGTACCAGCTAGGAGCTTGGCTCAGAACTTTGGCAAAGACCAAGCACTGAATGTGTGGGTCACTGGGCTTATATAAGGTCTACCCCCAGCTGTTGGGCGTTGAGCCTGATTAGTGGTGTTCCTGACACGAGGCCTCCCTCTGGTGGCCGGCGGGAGCCTCAGCCTGGTGCCAACCCTTACACATTTAGCACTTCAGGTCACTACACTAACAGTGTAGGTATTCATTCTTACAGGGGATTTTTCTGTTTAGGTTCTGTTTGGAACTCAGACACAACCAGTTGTCATCACCAGAAAGCAGTTTAGATGCTTGAGTTCAAAAAAGAATGAAACACTTTCTATCAACATGTGCTGTGTGAGACAGAGAGAGATCCATCAGGGTGTAGTGCTGCTGTCACATGTGTGTGTGAGAGAGAGAGAGACATGGGGGGTACAGAAAGAAAGAGAGACATTGGAGGGGTACAAAGAATGAGCACCTAGGATTTAGCTTCAGTTCAAGTTCTGAATAACAGTTTGTAATTTGCCCATAGCAGTTTTCATTACCAGAAACCAGTTCAGCAGGTCTGGTTGTTATCTTTTGACTCTGAACCATGGGCTGAACACCTCAGGGGAGCTGTTAGCATTTTAGCTCTGGGGCCAGAGTGAAGTGAACCTCTCCACCCATTCTGGGGTAACACCCACAATATCGTTATGTTTCCCTGACAAGGAGGAGTTAGACTGGAATGGGAGTGAAGTACTGAGTGTTTAATGGACACCGTTCTGAGATAAAGGAAAGACCGAGTGGCCAACATAGAAGACGAGTGTGAGAGAGTGTGAGGGCATCTTTTTAATCAGGCAGTGGTAAATAGTAAGTAAGTATACAAGTACAATATTTATTGTATATAGCACTTTTATAGACTGGAGTGTGTATATTTTATATTAAAGTTAGTGTGTGTGTGTGTGTGTGTGTGTGTGTGTGTGTGTGTGTGTTATGACACAGTAAAGGTTGTAAGTTGTTGTTTCTAGCTGTAATTTAGAATTTAGAACCTACAAGCTACTTTATCTAAAGTCACTTTCACTGATGCCAACAAGCTCTCATTGTTGACGAGAGAGGAATACTGTCTCCATCTAGTGGCCATAATGTGTATTAAGTTCAACTCTTTTTATTCTGCATTTCCTCACACTTAAAACACAAGCCTCAAACGCTTAGTGCACAACTCCCAATAGTCTGTATGTCCTGAGTGCAAGATGACCATGTGGCAGTGGTAGCTCAGTGGATAAGATACTTGACTTATAATTGGAAGGTTGCTGGGTAAAGCCCCACCAGTTGTCACTGTTGGGCCCCTGAGCAAGGCCCTTAACCCTCAACTGCTCAAGCTGTAATCAGTCATAACTGTAAGTCGCTTTGGATAAAAGTGTCAGCTAAATGTAGTGGCCATAGCGCGTATTGCAGCGGCACCATAGTTCCTCATGGTTAATCCATAGCTTCAATGTTTCCTGAGATTGAGCCACATCCGGCCAAATAGTTTTATTATTTTGAAAATAAACTCATTTTTAAAACTGAAACTTCAAGTCTTGATTTTAAACTTTAAAAATGCAACACTGTATTCCAACTAAAAAGTTTAGGAAACGTGTTGTTTCAGTTTAAATGATTAACAGACACTTTAAAGTGAGGTTTCTCACTTCATGGAGCTCTGTGAGGGCAGCGTAATATCTGCTTACGATGCGTCCAACAGGACAACTCCGCGCGCAGGTAAGAAATGTTAGCTATTTTTAAACAGATACTCAGTGAAATTATCCTAAATATTGTGATGACGGGTTAATAGGTGCATACGTAAAGGGAAATGTGTCTTTAGGTGTGGAGTTTGCCAAAGATTGAACTGAAGCGTAGGGCAGGCATTAGCTAGCAGGCTAGTTAGCTTTCTGCTATTAGCTAGTTAGCGTTCATGTGTCCTACAGTCCTTCAGTGTCCAGCTCACGTTTGTGCCTTCAGCGCTGTTTGTTAACATCTGTGTTACACACTGGTGACTACAGCTAATTCAACAGTGGCTCCAGCTGCACAGTGTCCCATGTTCATAAATACTAGTTAGTTTACACAGCAGGACATTTTCAGGTGTGTTTATTGTGTGTTGTGATCCGCAGCTAGCTGGCTAAGTTATGTATGAAAGACTGATGACGTGAAGGACGCAGTTCTGCTCAGCGCAGTTCAGGTTGAAGAAGAACAACGTTCAGTACTGGAGAAGTTAAGAGGGTTCTGCCTGGATTTCCAGTTAGTCTTTGTTGTGTGGAGAGCAGTGTGTTGTTGTTAGTCTGTGTTGTGTGAAGAGCTGTGTGCGTCTTTTAGTAAGTGTGTACACAGCAGTAAATGTAATTGATTTATTATTTATTAGATAAATATCTGCAGCTGACTTGTTGTGATGTCTTAGGGTTAATATGATGAAAGTGAACCTTGATGACAAAGTTACAGGTTAGTTCATTATGTAACATAATGTAATATTGAATATAGTCTGATAATGTGCTCTCAGTGTACTAACTAGAGTAAGTGAGTTATAGGTTAGTTCATTATGTAATGTAATAGTGAATATAGTCTGATAATGGAATTTACAAACTGTCAATCCACATTATTTCAGAGGTAGCAAGTCTTTCTCAAAAACAAGTATGAGTAAAAAATATTGATCTTGAATACAGGAAATTTAACCCAGGAAAAAATATGTGGGGAAGTATGTAAACGTGTAGCAAAAATGTTTGTGGCTCTCTGTTATAGGTGTCTGTGTGAAATCGTCCCTTGGTACAACAGTTAGGAAAATCTGACAGTTGTGATGGAGTTACCCGATAAGAAATTAGCCTTATCCAGGATTTAATGGGTTTATTTGTTCACACACATTTACAGACACTCTTCTACAGAGTGGCTTACATGTGTATCAGTGTGACAGTACATGTGCGCCCTGTGAATCAAACTCATGACCTAGGTGTTACTAGCACCTTAACTTCTTTACTTAAGGTCAAAGCCTTACCTGAGTTACAGGAGACCACATAGCCAGCAGAGTCTTAATAAATGTCTTAGTTTATCTGTTATTGTGTATCTTGGCAGGCCTGTACAGAACATCAGAGAAATTCTATATGAAGATTTCAGAAAGTGTTGGTGTCTTTAGGGGGTTCTAAAGAATGTATGTCACATTCAGTATATACACACACACAGACAGTAAAGGCGGCTGTAAGTCATATACAGTAAACGCACACAGAGACAATGAAGACGGCTGTAAGTCATATACAGTAAACACACACAGACAATGAAGACGGCTGTAAGTCATATACAGTATATACACACAGACAATGAAGACGGCGGTAAATCATATACAGTAAACACACACAGACAATGAAGACGGCTGTAAGTCATATACAGTAAACACACACAGACAATGAAGACGGCTGTAAGTCATATACAGTATACACACACAGACAATGAAGACGGCTGTATGTCATATACAGTAAACACACACAGACAATGAAGACGGCTGTAAGTCATATACAGTAAACGCACACAGAGACAATGAAGACGGCTGTAAGTCATATACAGTATACACACACAGACAATGAAGACGGCTGTAAGTCATATACAGTATACACACACAGACAATGAAGACGGCTGTATGTCATATACAGTAAACACACACAGACAATGAAGACGGCTGTAAGTCATATACAGTAAACACACACAGACAATGAAGACGGCTGTAAATCATATACAGTAAACACACACAGACAATGAAGACGGCTGTAAGTCATATACAGTAAACACACACAGACAATGAAGACGGCTGTAAGTCATATACAGTATACATACACACAGACAATGAAGACGGCTGTAAGTCATATACAGTATATACACACAGACAATGAAGACGGCGGTAAATCATATACAGTAAACACACACAGACAATGAAGACGGCTGTAAGTCATATACAGTATATACACACAAACAATGAAGACGGCTGTAAGTCATATACAGTATACATACACACAGACAATGAAGACGGCTGTAAGTCATATACAGTATATACACACAGACAATGAAGACGGCGGTAAATCATATACAGTAAACACACACAGACAATGAAGACGGCTGTAAGTCATATACAGTATATACACACAAACAATGAAGACAGCTGTAAGTCATATACAGTATATACACACAGACAATGAAGACGGCGGTAAATCATATACAGTAAACACACACAGACAATGAAGACGGCTGTAAATCATATACAGTATATACATACAGACAGACAGACAATGAAGACGGCTGCATGTCATATACATGAGTCAGGATAGTTTGAACAGTCTGTACTATGGCTAGGAGCCATGTCTCCTTTTAATTAAGCATACACATACACACACATACAGAGTGTGTTACAGGATTCAGCTGTAGCAAAATTACATACATTTATGAAATATTAACAGGGGGCATGATCATAAACGTAAGGAAATGATTTTCAATTATTACTGATTAATTACCAAATTAAATTAGTTCATATTTTGTGCAGGGACCGAATGCCATTGTTTCAGATATACTTGCCATTATGTCCAACTTAATGATTAAATGTGAAGTTTGCTGATTAATGAATAAAACAAATCTTTGACATCGTAAGACAAGTAGCAGACTTGCGGACAAATGAAAAAGGAAGGAGAGAAGAAAGAAAAAAAGACAAATTATAAATTTAAATAAGTTGAGTAGAGAAGGATGACTTGCAATAAAGAGGACTGAGTAACCAAGAGACCCAGACCTACACACACACACACAACTTAGCTAACGCTAACTAGCCAAGAGACAACTATGGCTAAATTAATTAATTAGCGAGAATTGAGTAAAAATGTCTGAAAGGGAAGAACACCTATCTGGGGAATCCTAATGGGAACTTAGACCTGAGGTTACTATCTGAGCTAACAGGAGAAAAAAAATAAATCAGTACAGAATTATCGATGTGAATGATGGCTCATGGCTGGCCCCCCAAGCTTACCCTGTGAATGAAGCAGAAGATCTTACATTTCAGAGTCAGTGAAGGGCCAAATGATCAGTCCACTCAGGGAGAGGTTGCAGAGTTTCGGAATGGCTGAATTCTGGATGAATTTATGCCACACGTAATCCCAGACTTTTCTCTGTGCTGTCAGCGGCCCTAGTTCATCACCCAAGTTTTTCCAAGTCGGCAAAATGGGCCAAGCCGAATCTTTTGGACTGCCCTGAACTTCGCCAAAGTTCCTGAAATTTTGTAAAGGTATTTCAGGAAGTACACAGGTTTGTAGCCAGGTGATGTAGACTGTTATAAACCTAAGGCTGGTGCTTGGCTAAATTAAAACTAATTACTGTTGGCCAAACAGAACAAATCCTAATTCTACCAACAACAAAAAGAAGCTGATTAAGTTTACGGCATAGTGAAGAGCAAATTAAATGAGTTTAGCCACATTTGCAGATTAGGTCTAAGACAAACATATGAAATAAAACACTATTATAAGTACGTAATTCTTCTCGTGAGAGGTGCAGACTTTAAGTATCTTTTTGTAGAGTTTGAACTGACTGTCCGATACTGAGAATTGATTTTTAACTACTGATCTCGGGGGCAGCGTGGAAGGATTGGCTCAACAGCTCTGTTCATGCATATTCATAGTTTTTTTGTCTCAGTCTCAGGCTTTGATTCATTCAGGCATTAATCTCGAGTTAGCTTACAAGACACGATTAATTCAATATAGTAAAAAGGAAAGAAAGGGGGAATAAACAACTGGAACACATACTGATATATTGCTACTTGGGGTTGGGTGGTAATCGTCTTGTCATGGTACGCTCTCCTTCCCTCTGATCACGTGGTATGGCCCACCGCGTGCAGTGGGCTCACTGTTAACTGTTCATGCTGACTCGTTTGTAACCACGCCCCCTTTTAGCACACACCTGCACCCAGTTCTTGGTTTCGTTTATGTATGTATTTAAATGCCTGTTTGTGTGTAGTTTGCAGTCGGTCATTGTTCATGTTAAATGTTAGGTGTGTTCACAGTAGATGTTCATGGTGTACTGGATGTTACGTGTGAATGCCGTTAACGTGTGTTGTTTATCTTTTGTTTTTTACGTTAATAAGTGTGTGTCTCCGTCGAGAGAGGTCTGTGCGCCCTGCTCCTTGCCCTGCGGCACTCGGGCCATCACATGTCATTTAAGCCATAATAGGTGGGAACAATTTTATCACACTAATTTCACCTGAGCACTTAGTCCACATATTTCTAAATGAAAAGAAAAAGTTCTTACCACCAATATAAAGCTCATAACTATATATAGGAAACAGTTACATTTTTCATTAAGAGAAAGCATGATTGTTACACAAATATTATAACTGTTCTCATATTAATAGATCAAATAGTGTTCCTCTGTCTATTATACTTGAAATGAAGAGGTAATCACATAATAGCAAGTATAAAGGTTAATATGCGAATACAGCAATGACAGGTTAATTCATAGGTAAACTGCATTCACCATACTGGGACTCCGTCTCTGCTCGAGCTCAGAGCCTTTCAAAAACAGGGAAAGTTAACATACATTTATAAAGAGGGACTCAGAACAGTTCAGGTTGAAGAACCTTTTACAGTCACTAAGGGGCACTGTGGATTCATAGTCCACACAATCAAATATCTTGTTGGATTCATGAGAATTAATAAAGAATATTTTCCTTATTTGAGTTTGGTCTTGTTGCAGTGCAAAGCGAACACTTTGTACAGGAAAGGTTAAAATCCAGTATTCCAGGAATGTGGACTTTTAATAAGTCTTGCAGATCTAGGCATTCTGGCATGTGAATTTGACCTTAAGTTTACATGATTGGTTTTCTGAATCTGGCCGTATGGTTGGTTCTATGAATCTTACTGAAGGTCATAATTACTAACAGAGAGAAACACACGAGATTACAGCAATATCTACGAAACATGAGGACAGTGTTACCTTTACTGGGTTCAGTCTGCAAGTCTTCAGGAAGAATGTCTGGTTCTGTCTTCATCAGGATGTCCAGAGTTTACAGAACTACAGCAGATAACATTAATTTATGTTAAAACACTCACTTTATCTCTTGTTTCACTACTGCAGTTTTCATCACTGTAGCTCATCATAATAAGCAATGTTATTACTATAAATACACCTGTACACACACTCTCTGTTTCTTCACTGGAGTTCACCTGTACACACACTGTCTGTTTCTATCTGAACAATAATCTGGTTGCACCTTTTTTCTCTTTAGAAAGAACCAAGCCAGTATGAGAATTTTTAAGTGCCATTACATCACAAGAGTAGAAGAACAAGCCTTGTCTTGTTACGATTAGCAAATCGCCCTCTGTGTGTGTGTTTATAACATATCTACCTATGTGTGCAAGTTTATTCAATATCTCCCTCTGTGTATGTGTGTTATACCATAGCTCCCTTTGTGTGTATGTGTGTGTGTGTGTGTATGTTTATACCATAGCTCCCTCTGTGTGTGTTTATACCATAGCTCCCTCTGTGTGTGTGTGTGTGTTTATACCATATCTCCCTCTGTATGTGTTTATACCATATTTCCCTCTGTGTGTGTGTGTGTTTATACCATAGCTCCCTCTGTATGTGTTTATACCATATCTCCCTCTGTGTGTGTGTGTGTTTATACCATATCTCCCTCTGTGCGTGTGTGTGTGTTTATACCATATCTCCCTCTG
The DNA here is from genome assembly GCF_041902795.1 of Electrophorus electricus. NCBI lineage: Eukaryota > Metazoa > Chordata > Actinopteri > Gymnotiformes > Gymnotidae > Electrophorus > Electrophorus electricus. Next base: position 20,721,521 of record NC_137497.1, on the reverse strand, counting down.
TGTGTGTGTGTGTGTGTGTGTTTATACCATATCTCCCTCTGTGTGTGTGTGTGTTTATACCATATCTCCCTCTGTGTGTGTGTGTGTTTATACCATATCTCCCTCTGTGCGTGTGTGTGTGTTTATACCATATCTCCCTCTGTGTGTGTGTGTGTGTGTGTGTTTATACCATATCTCCCTCTGTGTGTGTGTGTGTTTATACCATATCTCCCTCTGTGTGTGTGTGTGTATGTGTATGTTTATACCATAGCTCCCTCTGTGTGTGTTTATACCATATCTCCCTCTGTGTGTGTGTGTGTGTGTGTGTGTGTGTGTTTATACCATATCTCCCTCTCTGTGTGTGTGTTTATACCATTGCTCCCTCTGTGTGTGTGTGTGTTTATACCATATCTCCCTCTGTGTGCGTGTGTGTGTGTTTATACCATATCTCCCTCTGTGTGTGTGTGTGTGTTTATACCATATCTCCCTCTGTGTGTGTGTTTATACCATATCTCCCTCTGTGTGTGTGTTTATACCATATCTCCCTCTGTGTGTGTGTTTATACCATATCTCCCTCTGTGTGTGTGTTTATACCATATCTCCCTCTGTGTGTGTGTGTGTGTTTATACCATATCTCCCTCTGTGTGTGTGTTTATACCATATCTCCCTCTGTGTGTGTGTTTATACCATATCTCCCTCTGTGTGTGTGTTTATACCATATCTCCCTCTGTGTGTGTGTTTATACCATATCTCCCTCTGTGTGTGTGTTTATACCATATCTCCCTCTGTGTGTGTGTGTGTGTTTATACCATATCTCCCTCTGTGTGTGTGTGTGTGTTTATACCATATCTCCCTCTGTGTGTGTGTGTGTTTATACCATATCTCCCTCTGTGTGTGTGTGTGTTTATACCATATCTCCCTCTGTGTGTGTGTGTGTGTTTATACCATATCTCCCTCTGTGTGTGTGTGTTTATACCATATCTCCCTCTGTGTGTGTGTGTGTGTTTATACCATATCTCCCTCTGTGTGTGTGTTTATACCATATCTCCCTCTGTGTGTGTGTGTGTGTGTGTTTATACCATATCTCCCTCTGTGTGTGTGTGTTTATACCATATCTCCCTCTGTGTGTGTGTGTGTTTATACCATATCTCCCTCTGTGTGTGTGTTTATACCATATCTCCCTCTGTGTGTGTGTTTATACCATATCTCCCTCTGTGTGTGTGTTTATACCATATCTCCCTCTGTGTGTGTGTGTGTGTTTATACCATATCTCCCTCTGTGTGTGTGTGTTTATACCATATCTCCCTCTGTGTGTGTGTTTATACCATATCTCCCTCTGTGTGTGTGTATGTGTTTATACCATATCTCCCTCTGTGTGCATGTGTGTGTGTGTGTTTATACCATATCTCCCTCTGTGTGTGTGTTTATACCATATCTCCCTCTGTGTGTGTATGTTTATACCATATCGCCCTCTGTGTGTGTGTGTTTATACCATATCGCCCTCTGTGTGTGTGTGTGTTTATACCATATCGCCCTCTGTGTGTGTGTATGTTTATACCATATCGCCCTCTGTGTGTGTGTGTGTTTATACCATATCGCCCTCTGTGTGTGTGTGTGTTTATACCATAGCTCCCTCTGTGTGTGTGTGTGTGTGTGTGTGTGTGTTTATACCATATCTCCCTCTGTGTGTGTGTGTGTTTATACCATATCTCCCTCTGTGTGTGTGTGTTTATACCATATCTCCCTCTGTGTGTGTGTGTTTATACCATATCTCCCTCTGTGTGTGTGTGTTTATACCATATCTCCCTCTGTGTGTGTGTGTGTTTATACCATATCTCCCTCTGTGTGTGTGTTTATACCATATCTCCCTCTGTGTGCGTGTGTGTGTGTTTATACCATATCTCCCTCTGTGTGTGTGTGTGTGTGTTTATACCATATCTCCCTCTGTGTGTGTGTGTGTGTGTTTATACCATAGCTCCCTCTGTGTGTGTGTGTGTTTATACCATATCTCCCTCTGTGTGCGTGTGTGTGTGTGTTTATACCATATCTCCCTCTGTGTGCGTGTGTGTGTGTGTTTATACCATATCTCCCTCTGTGTGTGTGTGTGTTTATACCATATCTCCCTCTGTGTGTGTGTGTGTTTATACCATATCTCCCTCTGTGTGTGTGTGTGTGTGTGTGTTTATACCATAGCTCCCTCTGTGTGTGTGTGTGTGTGTTTATACCATATCTCCCTCTGTGTGCGTGTGTGTGTTTATACCATATCTCCCTCTGTGTGCGTGTGTGTGTTTATACCATATCTCCCTCTGTGTGTGTGTGTGTGTTTATACCATATCTCCCTCTGTGTGTGTGTTGGGAACAGAAGGATGATACATGAACAGACATGTTGGGACCAGAAGACACAGCAACAAACATGGAATCAGATCCAGAAAACAAGAGGGAAACAAACATGAGCACAGAGACAGACAACAATACAAATATGTAAACACCATGAATACTGTAAAAGGTGTATTAACACTGCAGGTGTTACCATCACTGTTCAAGTGTTTAGATAACATTAGATGTGTAATGTCCGCACTTCACATCACTACAATAACAATGTAGGTGTTCATTCTGTAAGGTGGGCTGGAACCCACTTCGGCTAGCTGATGCCACCAACAGCCTACTGGGCTTTAATAATGGTGGGCCTGTGTGCAGAACAGTTCAGTCTTGGACCAGGTAAAACAAAAGGAAAAAACAAAGCACCACGCCGAGCATGGCAAAAGGGAGAACAAAGGATGCCATTGCAAATCCAAACAATCCAAAGAAACTTCCCATAGACCAGAAAACAGGGAGGAACTTGAATGGCTAAGGGAAGCCTCGGGAGAGAGACAGAATTGAGAGGGGAAAACTGGAGAGTGGAGTGGACGTGTAAAAACACGAACACCCTCGCAGCACAGAAGTAAGGTCTAGCAAAAGAGGGAAAACTGGAGAGGGGAGGGGACGTGTAAAAACACGAAAACACTCACAGCACAGAAGTAAGGCATAGCATGAGGGCACACAGACCTCAACAACTGAAGGTACCAGCTAGGCACTTGGCTCAAAACTTTGGCAAAGACCCAGCCCTGAATGTGTGGGTCACTGGGCTTATATAAGGTCTACCCCAGCTGTTGGGCGTTAAGCCTGATTAGTGGTGTTCCTGACAGGAGGCCTCCCTCTGGTGGCCGGAGGGGGCTTCAGCCTGGTGCCAACCCTTACACATTTAGCACTTCAGGTCACTACACTAATAGTGTAGGTATTCATTCTTACAGGGGATTTTTCTGTTTAGGTTCTGTTTGGAACTCAGACACAACCAGTTGTCATCACCAGAAAGCAGTTTAGATGCTTGAGTTCAAGAAAGAATGAAACACTTTCTATCAACATGTGCTGTGTGAGACAGAGAGAGATCCATCAGGGTGTAGTGCTGCTGTCACATGTGTGTGTGAGAGAGAGATGGGGACAGACAGAGAGAGAGAAAAAGAGAGAGAGAGAGACATGGGGGTACAGAAAGAGAGAGATGGAGAGAGAGACATTGGAGGGGTACAAAGAATAAGCGCCTAGGATTTAGCTTCAGTTCAAGTTCTGAATAACAGTTTGTAATTTGCCCACAGCAGTTTTCATTACCAGAAACCAGTTCAGCAGGTCTGGTTGTTATCTTTTGACTCTGAACCATGGGCTGAACACCTCAGGGGAGCTGTTAGCATTTTAGCTCTGGGGCCAGAGTGAAGTGAACCTCTCCACCCATTCTGGGGTAACACCCACAATATCGTTATGTTTCCCTGACAAGGAGGAGTTAGACTGGAATGGGAGTGAAGTACTGAGTGTTTAATGGACACCGTTCTGAGATAAAGGAAAGACCGAGTGGCCAACATAGAAGACGAGTGTGAGAGAGTGTGAGGGCATCTTTTTAATCAGGCATTGGTAAATAGTAAGTAAGTATACAAGTACAATATTTATTGTATATAGCACTTTTATAGACTGGAGTGTGTATATTTTATATTAAAGTTTGTGTGTGTGTGTGTGTGTGTGTGTGTGTGTGTGTGTGTGTTATGACACAGTAAAGGTTGTAAGTTGTTGTTTCTAGCTGTAATTTAGAATTTAGAACCTACAAGCTACTTTATCTAAAGTCACTTTCACTGATGCCAACAAGCTCTCATTGTTGACGAGAGAGGAATACTGTCTCCATCTAGTGGCCATAATGTGTATTAAGTTCAACTCTTTTTATTCTGCATTTCCTCACACTTAAAACACAAGCCTCAAACGCTTAGTGCACAACTCCCAATAGTCTGTATGTCCTGAGTGCAAGATGACCATGTGGCAGTGGTAGCTCAGTGGATAAGATACTTGACTTATAATTGGAAGGTTGCTGGGTAAAGCCCCACCAGTTGTCACTGTTGGGCCCCTGAGCAAGGCCCTTAACCCTCAACTGCTCAAGCTGTAATCAGTCATAACTGTAAGTTGCTTTGGATAAAAATGTCAGCTAAATGTAGTGGCCATAGCGCGTATTGCAGCGGCACCATAGTTCCTCATGGTTAATCCATAGCTTCAATGTTTCCTGAGATTGAGCCACATCCGGCCAAATAGTTTTATTATTTTGAAAATAAACTCATTTTTAAAACTGAAACTTCAAGTCTTGATTTTGAACTTTAAAAATACAACACTGTATTCCAACTAAAAAGTTTAGGAAACGTGTTGTTTCAGTTTAAATGATTAACAGACACTTTACAGTGTGAGGTTTCTCACTTCATGGAGCTCTGTGAGGGCAGCGTAATATCTGCTTACGATGCGTCCAACAGGACAACTCAGCGTGCAGGTAAGAAATGTTAGCTATTTTTGAACAGATACTCAGTGAAATTATCCTAAATATTATAATGACAGGTTGTTTTTGTAACATATGTGCATACGTAAAGGGAAATGTGTCTTTAGGTGTGGCGTTTGCCAAAGATTGAACTGAAGCGTAGGGCAGGCATTAGCTAGCAGGCTAGTTAGCTTTCTGCTATTAGCTAGTTAGCGTTCATGTGTCCTACAGTCCTTCAGTGTCCAGCTCACGTTTGTGCCTTCAGCGCTGTTTGTTAACATCTGTGTTACACACTGGTGACTACAGCTAATTCAACAGTGGCTCCAGCTGCACAGTGTCCCATGTTCATAAATACTAGTTAGTTTACACAGCAGGACATTTTCAGGTGTGTTTATTGTGTGTTGTGATCTGCAGCTAGCTGGCTAAGTTATGTATGAAAGACTGATGATGTGAAGGACGCAGTTCTGCTCAGCGCAGTTCAGGCTGAAGAAGAACAACGTTCAGTACTGGAGAAGTTAAGAGGGTTCTGTCTGGATTTCCAGTTAGTCTTTGTTGTGTGGAGAGCAGTGTGTTGTTGTTAGTCTGTGTTGTGTGAAGAGCTGTGTGCGTCTTTTAGTAAGTGTGTACACAGCAGTAAATGTAATTGATTTATTATTTATTAGATAAATATCTGCAGCTGACTTGTTGTGATGTCTTAGGGTTAATATGATGAAAGTGAACCTTGATGACAAAGTTACAGGTTAGTTCATTATGTAACATAATGTAATATTGAATATAGTCTGATAATGTGCTCTCAGTGTACTAACTAGAGTAAGTGAGTTATAGGTTAGTTCATTATGTAATGTAATAGTGAATATAGTCTGATAATGTGCTGTCAGTGTACTAACTAGAGTAAGTGAGTTATAGGTTAGTTCATTATGTAATGGAATTTACAAACTGTCAAAAAATTATTTATTGCTTGATTTGATTTGCCCCCTCCACATATTTAATATCTATTTATTATTATTAATATTATTTATATATATATATATATATATGTATATATATATATATATATATATATATATATATATATATATGATTTATGATGTGGCAATATTATATGAAAATACATTAAAACACAATGAGGGATCCTCAGAATAGTTTTATTGACTTAAAAATATATATTTAATTGGGAAATATTCAGGTTATTAAAGTTAATAAAAGTTACGAGTCTTAAACGATTACGTTCCACCCAGTCTTTGATGACTGCTCTGCTCAGCTGCCGGTCATGTACTGATATTCAAACATGCCTATGGGTCTTGGTTGTGTGTGTCTCTCTCTCTCTCTCTCTCTCACCCACTCACTCACCCATCCTACTCCCTCCCATTGGCTGATTCTCTAAGAAGTCACACCGCCTCAAAAGTCGTCACCCTATCATGCAGAAAATGCATTCTGACAAAAATTGATATATATCATATATAGTATTATTGTGATTAAAGAAAATTTACTTACGTAAATTTACTTACTTAATATACTTATGTGGAGATGGTGGCCTACAGGTTAGTGTGGTTGAACAGCGTGAATAGGCATAGAGATATTTAGATGTATCTTATAAGCCACAGTGACCTCTGTATACGTTTCTATAGACATTGCCGGTTGTACGAGGTGAAATATTTGTGAGCTCCGCCGGAGGGCTCGATGAGTAGTGGATGATGGTAGAGGGATTCACCCCCTCTGCCTCTGTGTGACAAATTAACGCACTGCATAACCTTTTAGACATAAAGCGGAGTTTTAACATATGGTAGACGCACTCTAGAAAAGATTATCTTGTAATAACTCATTCGATATATGAACTGTTTCATCAGCTTGTGTCCTCATATCTGCAAATAAAAGGTAACAAAAAATGTAAACAGAACAAATGTATAAAAGTTCACAAATAAGAAATGAACTTGGTCGGCAATTCTCTCCTCAGAGTCAAGAAAGTGAATGTCGGAAACTATAGAAATACATAGAACAGAATTATTTAAAAAATGGATAATGGTTGATCCATGGACATGTTCGTTCGCACGACTTGGCAAAGCTTTCAGATGTATCGCTTACAATTACGGCTGTGACCTAAAGGAGTGAAGTACTGAATATACGGCTTTAAGAAAAAGTTGGTGGGGAAAGAGATGGTTTTTGGATAAAAGTTGTAAATTACGTCCCTCCCTCCAACACCTCTCTCAGTTGTGGAATGCACTGAAAGTGGTAAGAGTACAACGTGTGATAACGGACAAAAACCTTGTGTGATAAAACTTATAGAGTAACCACATTGGTTAGAGATCAGAGAAAAAATAAATAAATAAATGGAAACTTTGTGATGTTTTCTGAAAAGTTTGCTTATTCCCCTGTTTGAGTACATATGGCAGATAAGATGTGAAGAGGTGTTGGGGAGAGGTGTGTGTGTGTGTGTGTGTGTGTGTGTGTGTGTGTGTGTGTGTGTGTGTGTGAGAGAGAGAATGAGAATCAATCAATCAATCAATGACCTCTCACTGCAGAGTGTGTGTCAGAGAGGACACTGAACAGACAGAAAGTGGAGAAAAGCTGGTGTATGAGACTGAAAACTTTAATTTTCTTTAATCACATTGAAATAATTCTTTAATAATGAAATAATGATTCCTACTCAAACATCGGGGGTACAACTAAACTTGAATGAGCGGGTATGAGGGTCTGGTTTTGTGGGAGGAGTTGCACGCTGCACAGGATTGGTCAGACCGGTTGGTTGGGTAGGGAAAAAAAGGTGGCAAAATTTGATCTTTCTGGCCTAGTCCTGACTCTTGGAGCAGTTTGCTTTTAGGCAGAAGGACACCTTATATCAATTTTGTCAGAAAGTGTTTACTGCATGGTAGTGGGAGGACTTGTGAGGAGGTGTGACTTCTTAGAGAATCAGCCAATGGCAGAGAGTGGGATGGGAGAGTGAGTGGGTGAGTGAGAGAGAGAGAGACACACACAACCGAGACCCATATGCGTGTTTGAGTATCAGTACATGACTGGCAGCGGAGCAGAGTGAACATTAAAGACTGGGTGGTACGTACTCATTTAAGACTCATAACTTTTATTCACTTTAATCACTTGATTATTTCTCAATTAAATAATTTTTTTAAAAGTCAATAAAACTATTTTGAAGTGTCACAGAACGCTCGTCTCCTGCGAGTCATGGGGTTTGGCCCACCACATGATTTGGGAGGATGTTTGTGGCCACGCCTGCACACACCTGTACCTCGTCTTGTCTGTGTATTTAAACTCATGTCAAGCTGGCAGTGTGTTGGTCATTGTTAGTGTAGCGTGTTTGTAACTATGTATTGAGGCTTGACTGTTTGTTTAATTATCATGTTAAATGTTAAAAGTCGTTAGCATTTAGTGTGCTCATGTTCATTGTTTGTTTTCACGTGAGTGCCACATTTGTCCTTTATGTTGTGTTGGAATAAATGTTCGTCCATGTCAAGGAAGTCTGTGCATCCTGCTCCAAGCCCTTTGGCGCTCAGGCTACCACGTTACAGAATGACTAACATACACAGGACGCAAGCTTCCGCGGCAAAAAAACGGATTTCCTAGCGGGAGGTGCGTAGGCACCCCCACCCTGCTACCTGGATCGCAGTACATTGAGGCGAGGACCGCGACCGTTGTCCGGGTCTTCTCCGGAAGCGGATGGGAACACCCCCAGGAATTTCTTGGGGGAGGCCTGAGGCTGTTTAGCCTGGGCCAAGGAGGACCGAAGGGCACTGCAACGACCAGGAGGAGGGCAGAGCTGAAGCCCGAGTCCCTTCCCTTCAGCGGACTCTCCAGCGAGACTGGAGGGGTCAAAGTCCCGGAGACAAACCGCCTCTGGGACGCTCCTAGAGCGGCAGGAGAGAGGAGGACTGTTGAGGGAGGTGGCACGTCTGGAACCGGGGTGGACGTGCACCCCTGTGTGTCTGTTGAGACCACAGACACGTCAAGGTGTCTGCGCGGACGTCGGGCGCCACATCAAAGCGCCGTATGTTTGTGTGTGGGTGTTACTGTGTGTTTGTCTATGCGTCTTTTATATGTTTACAGGCCCAATGTTGTTGGGAGGGTACCGGACTGCCCTGAGAGAGGCAGGGAAACTGCCTTTCTCCCTCTCACCGCAAGGTCTCCCTTGCTGGCGGCACCTGGCCCGCCTGGTACTCGGTGGGCTCCGGGCACTGCCATGCTGTGTTTTTGTGTACGTGTATACGGCGCCCGGAGGTTCGCGTTCATTGGACGGACGCGGCAGGAACCTTGCCCATTGGGAGGGGGTTCTGTCACGGAACGCTCGCCTTCCGCCAGTCACGGGGTTTGGCCCGCCACATGACTTGGGAGGATGTTTGTGGGCACAGCTGTCAAATTAATCAATCAAATCAGGCAATAAATCATTTTGTTGGTTAGCAAATACTATCTCTCTCTTGAGAGTACGCTGACCAAACATGCTGCAATGAACAGGTGATGTCTTTAGAATGTGCAAATTGTGGGGACATTCTCTTTCATGAATTCTAATGTTTTCTTTAAATACCTAAATTAGGTTATTACTTTTCTATTATTATGCTTGCACTGTTAGATTTGTATATATCTATGGTAAACTGGACCTCAGTAACAGGCATGCTACAGCCCTAGCTACAAAATCCAGCTAATTTGCTGCTGTCAGATGATCTAATCTGGTCAATGATGGTCAAAATAGTTGAAAGGCTGGACATCCAGGCAATAGATGTACCTTATGCAGTTAAACCATCTGATTAAACTGGTAGACCAGCAAAGGCTACATTTTGGTTCAAGTTTGATGGTTTAGCTACAATTTCCAACTGGACAGTGGGTCCAGCAGCATAAACAACTTGACCAAGCTATTCAGCCAGTATGATCAAGCAGCAGAGTCATGCTGGTCAAATCTCAATCTGATTATACTGGGCGACCAGTTTGGTCATTGGTCATGCTGGTCAACTATCTTGTTCTTATCTTATCTGAAGTGTGATGTTTATAGCTGCATGCATACAAAATGTGATTTGAAATAAATAACAATCTAATTGTAGGTATTTTGGATTTTAATCAAAGTTTTTAAGGCTGCATTATGTACAGCTTAGCATAAATAAATATGCATGAATAGGTTGGTCTTTCATTCTGTATCACATATATCATTTTTGGTAACTGAAAAACTTACTTTTCACTTCCAAAAGACTTGGCGCTGGTCTCAGAAGTCCACCTCCTCTAAGGGTCCTCTGCAAACAGCCATTGTGTTGTTGTGGCAAACTTCCATTGTGTTGGGACTGGATTTCTGAAGTTGTGTAAGTTTTCTGAATTTGCACCAGGTTGTGTTGTTATTTTGATGAATGTGCTTTATGTGTTTGCAGCGCGATGGGTCTTCCCGGCAACCGTAGTGGGTGTGGAGTGTGAATCAAGCTAAAATGTAAATACATTTTTTTTTCTCTCTTGGGCTTTATGTATATTCTTTAGAAAGGATCTTCTTTTGCCACGTTTTAGATTAAGCGCACATACTTATGCACAAATGCATTTCCGTAACAATGACTTATTGGAAATGTAATGGAAGTCCAACAGAAACGCATGCTTTATCCTATTTTATTTAAAGAAGAATTGATTTGTGGATCGATGCCTGCTGTATTTTCCAGTTTCATCTCATGTTCTCCATTGGTCAATGCAGGAACATGGTTGAATATTTTCATGAATGGTTGGCATATACGTGAATGCTTGATTTATGTCTGCCATAAGCTACATGCCAATTTTAAAGCTACATTTACCAAAGTCTGTACTGTTTTCCCCAACTAATGTGTATATGTAGTTCTATCTAACAAGTATTTCATAGATATAAAGAATAACAGCAAAACCTAGTGGAACCTACACCTAGGAGATTGGCACAGGAGAAGTGAAAGACCTCACATTATTCTTAAGTCTTATTCATTCCGTATTTACAGAGGAGTCACAGGTGAACAGCCTCCAACAGAAAACGACATCCATCCTGCTGGAAAGAACAAACACAAAGGTGCTTGACATGAGAAGAAGTGATTTGAAATTCTCACAAACTGCTTTTAAATTTGTTATATGTGCATCATGTTCAGATGGTAACACTACAAGTTTGCTGTATGTGATCTTTTTCTTTTCTTTTATTCTCTTCCCTTAGATGTAGAGTTTTGCTGATGCTACATTATGGGCTGATTAAGGAGGTGTTGTCCTTCACAGTCAAACATTTCCTCATACTAAGCTTGGGTGCTGTGTGTGCTTTGTGTTGAGCAAAACTTGGCTGGCCACTGGAGGTGTGTACAGGGCAGGAGCGTGAGCTGAGTTTGATCCCAGTGATGAGTCCCTGTCGGGCCAGCGGGGCTGCCTGTAACCCTGGCCCTCATCTATCACATTGCATGCTGCAGTCATTTATTATAGAGAGAAATATGAACTAAGGTCGACAATGGCACTTACACAAAATTGCTACATCGAATAAACCTTAGACTGTATGTGTGTGTATGACTTTGCATGGCACCTACTCCCCTGGATGGGTTACATGTGGGCCGGTGCAGCACCTAATGATGGCAGATGTGCAATGAAAGTGAAAGTTTGGATTGATGTGACCCGTCGGAGAGAGTCAGTCAGCCAACCTCACACTCCAACGTCATATGAGAAACAGGAGGCCAAATTAACCTTAGTGCACCTAATGGTACTCTTCACTTATGCATACTGTCAAGGCCACAACACAGAGCATGGTAAACCTGGACTTCAGGTGACACTGTTTGGATGTTGTGCTTACTAATCCTAGCTGCAACAGTTATTTAGGTCATTATATCAGGTGATATAATCAGGTGATTACTGTCGGCCAAACAGTACTAATCCAAATTCTACCAATGCCAAAAGAAGATTACCTTAAGTTGATTGAGTAGTGAAGAGCAAATGAATCGACTTTAGACAGACTAACAAACTGGGTATCTGACAAACATATAAAATAAGATGTTATTCTAAGTACAATATTCTTCTCATGAGAGGTTCTAGACTTGTAGTTACTTCTGTTTAAAATGACTGCTGAAATCAGTTTTTAACTACTGATCTCAGGGGTGGCATAAGAAGGAAAGGCTCAACAGATCTGTTCATGCAAATTTATAGCTTCTTTGTCTCAGTCTTAGGCTTTGATTGAGTCAGGCATTTACCTTGAGTTACCTTACAAAACATAAATTAATTCAATATAGTGCATTATATAGAATATAGAACAGAAAGAGGGAAACAAAACAACTGGAACACAAGAGCAAATTTTTATCACACTAATTTCACCTGAGCACTTAGTCTGCACATTTATCTGGCTTCTCCTACTACTAATTCAGAAGCACTTTGCTTGCACAGCTGAGGAAGGACCTCAAAAACATTTCATTACTCAAAGACAAAACAGAGAATATTCAAGGAAAACAGACAATGGTTCAAGGCAGATATGACTATGCAATATTTTAAACATGTATGTGTAAATTCTTTATTTCAAAGCTTAAGGTTTTGATTACAGATTCAAAATCAGGAGTGAAAGACAAATTAGAGAAAATGTTTATTTGAGGATATGCTATTTAGTTTGGGAAGTTCATTGTAGGGAAACATTCTGGAAATTAATGTATAATCTATCCTGTCCTCATCTTGGTCAAGGCTGGTCAAGCTGCTTCAAGGCTGAGTGGAATCTTGATCCGCATCTGAGTATTTTTCTGTGCTTGGACTGAAATAGTTTACTCAAAGTGCTGAACCCTTTGGATGGATTGGAAAAGTGCTGCTCATGGCCTGAGGGCTTGTAATCCGCAGCGTGAGGGTCTCCGAGCATCTCTCTCACCTTGGGTGAGGCGTCCTTGTGTAAGTACTGATAGGGCTTTTTGCCACTGTTGTCACGTATGTTGCAGTTGGCACCATAATCACGCACCAGAACACTCAGGACTGATTCGTGGCTGTGAATAGCAGCCATGTGTAGTGGGGTGTAGCCGTCGTAGCTCTTGATGTTAACGTCAACCCCTGGCCCACCTTGCTGTGAAAGAAGAAGGATCTTGCGCACCATTTCACTGTTTCCTTGTTTAGCAGCCCAGTGAAGTACTATGAAGCCAGAAATGAAGTTTCTCTTCTCTGCCAGCTTGATGTCCTGGAGCAGAAGCTGGCAGATTTGATCCTGCTGTCCTGCAGCACACTTCACAAGCCATTCATGTTCTCTTGGCCTTAGAGGGAAGATGGCTGACTGCTTTGTATCCACACCTGGTTTGGTGTCTTTGTTGACCCTTCTCAGGGCTGGTGAAGCAGGTGCCACAGAGTGCCTCTGCTTGGTCCTGGCTGATCTGTACAAGTCATATCCATCAGTCACTTCACTCAGACATACTGTCACAGTCCGTTCATGGGCCATCTTCAAATCTGCCGGAGCAAGTATCATTACTTCTGGATATATATAGAACACATATTGTATGTACTACATACAGCCTGACAAGAGCCTAAAACCTTGTAATAGATTAATAATGCACTAATACTTCAAGTGGTGTTGCATATTTTAAATGAGAGTTTTAGTCACTGCTGATCAGAGGATAAAAGCATTTTCAATAAGTCAGTTTTTGTCCCTTATTGTAAAGATTATTTAGTTTACTGTGTTTTTTTATACATGAGATTTAGATTAATCCTTTTAGAAAGGCAAGGCCAAAAAGCAGAAAAAATAATCAAATATCCATACCAACTGTAGGACGTTTTTTTCCACTCTATCTTCAATTTTTTCAGATTCCACTTCTGCTTTCCTCTTTTGGTTTTCTTTATTAGGTCTCTCCTGGATTCCACCTCCTTTGTATCAATATATTAATTCTCGATACCGCCAGCACACCAGCTCTAGAAACGCTTCATTGTTCGATCTGTCCTCTTCAGTGTCTTTCCACAGACTGATCTGTAAAGGTGTTCATGGGATTCCCCTCATGTGTGACATTATGACACGGGACATATGGGGTTCTAAAGTTCCAAGGGTGTAGATGAGTTGTTTTTCTTTGAATTTCCTAATTTAGTTGTTGCCATAGCAACAACTGGCAATGCAAACAGATATGTCATTAATGTAGCGACTCTAACAGGTTCCTCAACCTGGATTGATTAACCATGTATGGCTCACCACCGGAGACTGTGATGCATATAACATTCCAAAGTGTACTTAATTCTGAGCAAACTCTAACTAGCCTCATTACTGCTGAACGATGAGGGCCTGTTTAAAGAGAAATCAGGGGAACTGTACTTGCACATACATATGAAACATTTTCACATAAATAGCCTACTACTTACATTTGTGCATAATAATTTAAACTTGCATATACATGCACTTGCACATTCAATCACTGATGCGTAAACACAGAGTTGCACTATGCTTGTGTGTGTATGAGTGTGGCTGCTGTCACAGAACGTTCGCCTCCCGCAAGACACAGGGTTTGGCCCGCCACGTGACTTGGGAGTATATGTTTATGGCTATGCCTGCACACACCTGTACCTCATCTTGTTTGTGTATTTAAACCCTTGTTAGTGTGTACAGTATTGTTGATCATTGTTGGTGTAGCCTGTGGATGTCAAGATTAGTCTCGTTATTGTTAAACGTATTCATGTTCATGTTATATGTGAGTGCCGTTATGTTGTATGTAATAAATGTTTGTCCATGTTGATTGAGTCTTTGCATCCTGCTTCCCGCCCTTGGTACTCGGGCCACCTCGTTACAGCTGCGTGTGCGTAAAACAATTTTCAGGGTGCCGGAAGTCATTTCATTGTAACAACAAGGCAGATATTTAACGTGTACAGTGTGCATAATAAAGAGGGAGGAAGACTGTTGAACTATTAATATTAGTTATGACAGTTATGACATTTGTGTAATACATAGTGCTTTCTATCTATAAAGTAGTGCTTCTCTTAATGACAAATGTAACTGTTTTCCCATATATAATTGTGTGCTTTATATTGTTTGTAAAAACTTTTCTTCTCATTTAGAAATATGTGGACTAAGTGATCAGTTTGCCTTATTATTTAATATGCTCAGTCTCACTATTGTTGGCAGATTTCATCACATTATTACGAATGTGGATACGTTATCTTATAATTATAAGCAGTGTGAGATGTGAAGCTAAGTGAATTACATGTGCAGAATTTCTAACAATAGCCTGTTTTGTATAGGCCGGCTAGCTGACCACTTAGTAAAATTAAATGTGATTGCTGAGCTTGTTGCAGGTTAGCCAATTTAATTTGATTTCATTGTGTTTAATTTTTAACTCAGATGCATTAATTGAACATTTTGTGTTCTAGCTGCAAGCAAATGCTGACTTAAGCTGTTTTATAGTTATCTTGAAATAATTGAGGTTCATCGCTGGGTGCTGTTCATTTTTTTTTTCTCTCTATTATTGATCAGGAAAAAAAACTACAATGGATGAGATGGACGTTTTCTATGTATGATATGGAATTTGAGTATATGAGTGAATGTTACTCTGTAAATATATAAGAATATGTAGATAAGATTATTATGAGATTATTATTTATAATCAAACGACTACACTATCACAACAGCTTCCTTTAATTTATATATTTTATTATATTGTTATTATGGAAGAAGTTGTAACATTTACTGGGAGGTGCATGGCAGAGCAAGACATACCTCCTGTGGGCTTGCTAGCTGACCCCTCAGTGAAATTAAATGTGGTTGCTGAACTTGTTATAGTGTGGAAAATAAAGAAACCCCTTTTATGCACAATCTGGTGTGCATCATTGAGTGGGATGGAACACAGAGGTCCCACTAGCTACTATTTTACATTCCCATTCAACCTAATTACATTCTATATAATACAACTCTAGTTTCGAGCTAAATACCTACAATTAGATGATTTTTTTCAGATCACATACTTTCAAATAAAACAATAAAGGATTCTGGCACTTATTTTTCTAATGACTGTGAGACATTCTAGATACCACAGCATAAGCAGACGGACAAACCGATTATGGCACATGCTCTTGACCAACAAAAACCTGACATATGATAATTTACATAGTACTAGTTTCTACTTGAAATGTGTTACAAAGACACCTGCTGTTCTTATTAATTTGCTGCTATTCTGATATGCCTCTGCCTTTATTTCCTTGTGTTAGCACTGACTGGGTCTATGAAAGCAGGGAGCAGGCGTGTGTGTCTGTCAAGGCCGTGTGCGTTTGGAAGCGCTCTCAATGTCCGGTTAACTGTAGAGATATTCAAGCCTGGTAAATTGTTGTCAGATATTCAAGCTTCAGTGTTAAACAGCAAACATTCAATTGGCCGAGGTTGTGCTGCAAATTACAAATGTTTAGGTTTACATGACCTCATATGCAATCACAACTTTATCAAATGAAAATTGAAAAAGAAAGAAAAAATGATGCATTTGGATAGCAAGTCCACATGTGAAGTACAGACTGCATGGATGAGTAAGTCCAAACTGCTGGCATGCATTCTGCTAAAGGCAGTGCGTGCAGGAAAACTGCTATTAGCACGTCCATCGTTTTTGAGGTGATTAACATTGCTTTTCTAAGACAGATATCTGTTTTTGACATCTTTTACTTTTACATCCTATAAATGGTGACTGCTCCATATTATGTGCGATTATTTAAATCTGGATCTTAAAAACATTTTCCTTTGTGCAGGTTTTGATTAAGGATTACAGGTACAGCATCATTTTGTCTTGGCTGCTCATCCATCAGATAAAAATAAATAGCCTATCAAATAAATAGCAAATACCTGGTGTTGTGCAGTGAGCCCAGTCAGCCAAACCCTCTTTGTGAAACAGAAAACCTCAGCATCAACACTATTAATAATATATTAAAGTAGCTTAATAAGCACTGCTCAAAATGATATTCCTATATAGTGTTTCTCAGGTTTACCATACAGCTTGACTGCCAGCTAAAACAGGATTTACCACTAGTGCAATATTCCACATATGCAGGCCAAGGGGATCTCCAGTGCTGAAAAATCACACTGAAAAAAACAGTGGTGGCACTTGGCTATCAGATCAAATGTGAAAAAACTCTGCTGTGCCAGTTTTTAAAAATATATTTATATTGAAGTCATTCTACTTTTAATGGGGTTTAAATGCTCACTCATACAGAGAACGTATCTATGAATTTTCCCATAATGCCAAATCAGTTCCACTACCACCAAAGAGTGACAGCCTTTGACTTTCACAACTGCAAGATTGGGCAATTTCTACTGTACTATTTATTTATTTATTTATTTGTTTGTTCTGAAATCAGTATTAAAGTACTAATGTGGTTAATGGGGCTTAGAGACAGTTATCTATTACTTACTTATTTTGTTACTGTATTGTGGTCATTTACATAACAATCTGTAGGTCTATGCAGTCTTTAAAATCAGCTTTGGAGAATAAGTGTGCAACCATGGCACTGAAGGTTTCTGTTGCTTCCAGAGGATGCAAGACAACTGACCCTGGTTTATTTCACATGCACAGGTGCAGGAGCTGAGATACAAGACAAATAAAACAAATCTGAACAGGACTATTGCCTAAAATGACTGACTGTTTTTTCACTACTTATGAAATATAAGTTTAATTTAGGAGTTTTATATGTAATCTCTTTCGTACATTCAATGCTGCAGTTTTTGCAGACTCCATTCTCAAATATCCTTAGAGGTGCCATCGTTTAATACATTTTCTAGTTTATCTGATGAAATGCTATATGATACACAGAACCAAATAGGAAATTAACTCAATACTCTAGTATTCTATGGTGAAGTAAATGTCAAAAGAAGTCATTTTTTTAACCCATTGATCCTATGCTCACCTGTCTGTTGTCCCACCTGGTCAAGCCCACAGTTCCTTCTCCCTATTAACAACAGAGAGAAATAAACCTTCACAACAGATGTGTCTTTGGCTCCAGGAGGATTAGAGGCAGCCTGGCCAACCTGGCACTTGTCCTGCCTCTTGGTTTTTTCCTCAGTCTTGCACACCTGGGGCACACGGTTGCGCTGCGGCACCAGAGATGGGGCAGGCGGAGCTGGGCACGCAGCTCTGCTCTCTACCTTATGTAAGGTCGCCCTACTGATGAGCAGCGGATTGTGGCAGCTGAGGTCTTGTTGGTGCCGGGAAGCTTCGACCTTGGAGTCATGCTGGCGGTCTGACGTTAGGCTCTCCAGGTCCTGGTACAGGACCTCACCCACTTCTGGCCTGGTGTAAAATGTGGAGTTCACCTCACTGTCCTTGTCCTGCACCTTTCCTGGTACTTCCCTGACATGTTTGTGGGGGACATGCAGGGTCACACCAGGCTTGGGGCTTTTTTGTTTGAAAGCAGGCAGCTTTGGGTGGAGGGCGGGTAGCCCTGAGATGGATAGAGCTGGTGGAGTGTGATCAGCCTTCACACATACACCACCGCTGGTGTCTGGCTCTAGAACCAGAGAAGGGAATTGAGCCTGGCTGCATCACTGACCTTCTTCAAGGAGTCTGCCTGTTGACTTTCCACCATTTTTTCCATTGGTGGCCTTCAGCAGTGCCGCTAATCTTGTGCCCATGCCAGACTTTCTCAGGTTTTGAGAGACTTGTGGTTTATGTTCTTTCCTCTGGGGGAAAATATCTGGGAAATGGTGGCTGCTTTCTCCCCTGTGTGAGTCAATAAAACAAAAGGAGAATATTCGGGTTTGCCATTGCCTCCATAGGTCTGTTGGGTGGAGCTGAGATGTTCTTCACATCAGGGAAAACATTCTTCTTTTTACTTCCAGCTCCCCTCATGGTGATCTCACTGAGGAAAACTAGAAAATATATTAAATCTTTAAATTCTTTACAAATAAACATTAAATTATACCTCTATAAACTTGTATTATGCTATGCAACATTCTCTTAATGCAAATAACACATACATAAAAAGGATTTTACATAGTACAAAAAGTGCATATTAATAATAGTGATCATTTTGATATTATTTGAAGTATATCAATTGATATCTCACTAAATGTATATTAATACACATTCTCTGAAATTAAACCATACAGCATTCTCCTTATCTAGGCTAAACAAGACATAAATAAAACAGAAATATTAAATAATTTGTAAGTATACTTGCCCTCTCAATGCCCATGGACCACCAGATATACACCTTTATCTAAGATGGGAAGTAGTTAATAAAATACCTGACTGAGTTTTGAACCTATACAGAAAGGTTATTCTAGTGTGGGAGCTTTATTGGAAAAGGCTCTGCCGCCTGTGGTAGATTTTCTTATTCTTGGTATTAGTAAAGAGCCTGCACCTTTTGATCTAAGCAGATGTGGTGGGTCGTAATGCACTAGGCGTTCTCTAGGTACTGTGTGGCATAGCCATTCAGTGCTTTGTAGTTCATTACAAGTATTTTATAATCAACATGAAATTTTACTGGGAGCCAATATAAAGTAGCTAAGATAGGAGTGATGTGATCAAATTTTCTAGTTCTAGTAAGAACTCTGGCTGCTGCATTTTGAACTAGCTGAAGCTTGTTTAGGCACTTAACGGTACAGACAGATAGTAAACCATTACAGTAGTCCAATCTGGAAGTGGTAAATGCATGGACTAGTTTTTGTGCATCATGTGAGGAGAGCATGTTCCTAATCTTTGACATGTTCCTGAGGTGGAGAAAGGCGGTCCTGGAAATATTATTTACATGAGCTTCGAACGAGAGACTGGGATCCATAATAACTTTAAGATCTTTAACAGAGAAGATGTGATTGGGAGATCATTGAGGTTCACTGAGTAATTAGAGACCAAGGACCTAGCTGTCTCTGGGCCTAATAAATGCACCTCTGTTTTGTCAGGATTAAGTAAGAGAAAGTACCTCAACATCCTGCGTCTGATATATTTTATGCATATGTCATTCAATTTTGGCTCCACAGGAAGGCATTCAGTCAAATAATAGAGAATCTACCGTCCACTATAGCTAACTAGCTAACACAATTACAATAAATAATAATAACAAATAATCGAGAATCTACCACCTGCTATCGCTATCTAGCTAACAAAATAAAATAAATAATGATAACAAATAACAGAGAATCTACCGCCCGCTATTGCTAGCTAGCTAACAAAGTGACAATAAATAATAATAACAAATAACAGAGAATCTACCGCCCGCTATAGCTAGCTAGCTAACAAAGTGACAATAAATAATAATAACAAATAATGGTGAATCTACCGCCCGCTATAGCTAGCTAGCTAACAAAGTGCAGATGGCCAGCACAGCATTGTTCTAAAGCTTCTCCGCATCAACAACAAATAATTATCTTACTGGCCAAACCGACTTATTTTGCATAGCGAAATAGATGAATTAAAAGAGGCAGCCTTTGAACAAAAGTAATGTGCGTGCAGAGGCAGATGAAAAGGCGATAGC
Source organism: Electrophorus electricus (assembly GCF_041902795.1). Lineage (NCBI taxonomy): Eukaryota > Metazoa > Chordata > Actinopteri > Gymnotiformes > Gymnotidae > Electrophorus > Electrophorus electricus. The sequence goes on along the minus strand of NC_137497.1, from coordinate 20,701,375 downwards.
TGTCCAGGATTGGGTTTGACAGTTGCCAAAAACTCCTCCTTTGCGTCGCATTTGGTTGTTTCTAAATGATCAGACTGGCACGACATTAACGCGCTTAATCTAATAATGCTCGCTCCCTAACGGTGGAGTATAATGGAACTGCACATGCAAAGGTTTATAGAATCTAAACTCATTTTTCTTTCTTGTATGGGCAGGAATATTTTGAATTTCAAAGTAACTGCATTACGACTCTGTTTACTTTATAGAACATTCGGTATCGGTGGTAGCCAAATTACACGTCAAAATGTATTGGATTAAATATTTGTGATGAAGGATTTAAAATGTATACAATCTGAACACATTTAGTGCAGTACTTTTTAGTGCACGTACCTTTCACTGTAGCTTTCAACTGGGTTTGTTATCGATAAAGCCACCGACAAGAATGAAGATTGTTTAGTGTTTTGTTGCATATTGTTGCTTAGCACATATCATATTGTTGCGTGACTTAGTTTACTATGTAATAATGATCAATTACACAAAAACTCGGTATCTCAAGCAACTTTAGAACCTTTGAGAGTGCATACAAGAATTGAATAAATGAAATATACTAGTTTTTATTTCTCTTGAATACTTTCTGTTAAAATAGGATGTAACATTATGAGTGGAATTATAAACAAAACAAAAGAAAAAAAAAACAGTGTTTACACAGCCTGTTGTTGGCCTACCCGACTCGGAAGAAAGATCAGAAACACCAGTTAGAGCTATGTGGAAGAGACTATTCTTTGCACTTTCAGCAGTCTTAGATGGCAAAGATTTGAATTAAGTACTCCATTACCTTAGGTTAACTTAAGTTCATTTGAAATTAATCTCACAGATGTCATTTTTCCTGTCGCTCATCCGTAGATAGAAAATTGCCACAATTATGCCTTTATACAATAATAGTATTTTGCTATTAAAATGAAATTATGCCATCATTGTTAGTCATGGCGTTTTGTTTGTGTTTTAGATTTTGTTCTTGACCACAGGGATTCATCTTCAGGCCAAAGGTGAAAGTTGGTTTTGACTCAGTGAGTGTGCACACACGTGTCTGTCGGTGTTGTTGAACGTGGCTCTGTGGGACTCCAGGTTGTGGCGCATATTTATGTTAGCGCATCCATGAACCAGCAGTAAACACTGAGCCACTGCTCAAACTGAAGCTGCGATTGGGACAACTGTCCCCGACTGATCAATTTTACTAGAAAGACCCATTTGTCCAGTAAGCAGGGCATGCTAGAGAGAGAGAAGGGTAAGAGGACGTGCAGGTTTTTCTTTTTTTTTTTTTTAGCAGTGGTGGTGTTGGTGGTGGTGGGGGTGTAGTTGGTGCAGATATGAGTTAAATAGATGTTGCTCATACCGTATATGAATAAAAATATGCTGTAAAAATTCTCCAGTGTGTAAAACCTTAATGATGTCGCTGAAATAAGCAGACTTCTTAAAACAGGACAGCCTGGACACTGAAGAAGGAACCACACAAAAAATAAACATTAATGTGCAATTTGTTATATGATATACTGGAAGAACACTTTGAAAGCCAATACTGTGCAGTTAGAGAAGCTGACCAAGTGCAAGGAAGGCCTGGTTAACTGTTGTCAGATATTCGCTCAGCAAACATTCCATTGGCTGAGGTTGTCCTGGAAATTACAAATTTTGTTGGCTTACATTACTTCATATGCAATCACAGCTTTATCAAATGAAAATGGAAAAAAGAAAGAAAGAAAATGATGCATTTGGATAGCAAGCCCACGTGTGAAGTACAGACTGCATGGATGAGTAACTCCAAACTGTTGGCACGCATTCTGCTAAAGGCAGTGCATGCAGGAAAACTGCTATTAGCACGTCCATCATTTTTGAGGTGATTAACATTGCTTTTCTAAGACAGACATCTGTTTTTGACATCTTTTACTTTTACATCCAATAAATGGGGAGTGCTCCATATTCTGCGTGATTTTCACTGTTTTCACTAAATCCACTTTCTGAAACAGGCCCCTGGGTGTACATTTTTAAATCTAAATGTGCACTGACCTTTTCTGGCCAACACTGTGGATGTTTACTCACTGCGCTTAATAACAGACATGATCAGTACAACTGTGCATTTGTGTGTGTTTATCTATCAAGGTAGACTGTGTTTGTCTATAATTGCGACTTAGATCATTGTTAGATACTGGAGCCTTTCTGTCTTCAGGCACCCAACACAAGCTCTCTGCCTATCAGCCATGACATGACTGCTTGACCGCGAGCTGGTCACCCGAGGTCATCCACTCCCTCTTCTTGTCTCCTTTACCCCTCCCTTTCTAATCTCTCTTTCCCTGTCTCTCTCTAAGCACAGGAGTGGCTCGTGGCTGGCATGCGAGCAGCTTGTGGCTCGTTCATGCAGAGAACATCTAATCTTTACTAACCTTGTCTTTTTCGTTTTTACGTAGACCCTTAGAACATGCCTCACTTTTCCCCGTCATCCTGTAGATTTAGATAGTAGATATAGGACACATATATACTCTGTGCTTTCCTCAATAAAGTGGAACTCTCTTGATTCACTACCCTGGTGTCAGTGTCTCTTGACTTCCCCAGATCGATCTGACTACAGAGGATGGAGGGCATAGGGTAACTTGGAAGAGATCAGACCTGAAGGACTGGTCACTTTGAACCAGTTTCTAACAGTGTTGGTCAGAAGTGAGATACTGTGCAGGTAAGTGACAACCTAGTATTTAATGTGTCGTCTTCCTGCTCAATATCTCTAAGCTTAAATTTAGTTTAAATTTAGTTTAGGTGCGTTTTTATCTCAAATAAGGTGGAAGAAGTCTTGTCCATTAGTACGAGCTGAATGTTGAATTTTGTATTTATTAGCCTGTCTGTTGAAAAGGTGGAGGAAGTCTCGTCTATTGGCACGAGTTGAATTCTGTGTACACTGTGTAAAGATTTGTTATCCTGCCTGAGACTTATTGAAACACAATTTACTGTTTATTGGTGAACCCTCCCTCCTCTGTACCTATTTGAGAGCTCTTTGTATAGTTGTATACTGGTTGTGATTTTGTTGGGTGACCCATGGGTTCCGTTGTTGGTTATGTAAAACCCAAAAAAGGGGAAACCCCAAAGGATTGGATGTTTTGGTGTGGTTTGTGAGCTGTACATTGATAGTCTGGCTGGTTGGACTGAATGTGCTGGGTTTAGACACTATCCATATACAGGCTCATTTGAAAGAGGGTTTATAGTGCTTAGTGCTATGTTTATTTATGAGGGATATGGGGAGCCTAGCTGGGATTTTCAATATATGAAGAATTCTTGGCAGACCTGGAGTAAGGCCAAGCCAGTGTGGGACAAGGCGCATGGTGTAAAACCCAAAAAGACTCCTGGGACTGAAATAGTCATTTTTGCTGCCACACAGCTGAAAGGATCTCCTCCTCCACTTGTGAAGCATGCACTGATAAGAGAGGCTGCCGCTCAGGCAGATGTTTCTGTGTCGAAGGCCACACACACATCTGAGCTGAATCAGGAAGCTGAGAGGGGGACTTCTGGAGGAGGAGCGGACGACAAGCCGCACCCACCCTCTATACTAACCTCGCCTCTTTACAGCAGGGTGAGACTTCGGCGCACGGCTCCAGCCACCCCGTGAATATTTCTACTCCATTCATGATACTGGGTGAGGAACTGTGTAGAGTTATGCCTCCTAGCATGACTGATATTAAAAATAGGTGGCTATCACATTTTTGTAGATGATTCATGTTAATGCCCCTTCATGCACATACGCTATGTCCTTGACGTGTGAAGCTGTCTCCATGTTTTCTCATTGCTTGGTGCCGAATGATATCGATCTGTGTTTCTTACAAACTCAGGGTACACAACAGGTCTGCTCTCACTGGGTTGATTAGGGCTGTAGTCCTGATAAAAATGGTCTAATCCGTGACCCCGGATGGGCGTATCACCCTTCCTAAATCTATTTTGCCAGTACTTGCTAGCGATTGTAGATAGGTTTTCCACGTGGACTGAGGCGTTTCCTTGTTCTAAGGAAGACACCTGCAGTGTGGTTAAAATCCTGGCCAAGGAGATTATTACCTTGGGTAATAGATTCGGATCAGGGACCCTGTTTTATTTCTAAGGTAATTCAGAAACTATGCACCTACCTAACTATTGACTGGAAGTTTCACATCTCTTATCATCCTCAGTCATCTGGCATTGTTGAGAGAATGAATCATACCTTGAAAGAAAGGTTAACAAAGGTCATGATGGAAACAGGAAAGAAGTGGATAGATCTACTGCCAGCAGTGTTGTGTGAGATCAGATTGACACCCAGTGCCACCACCAAATTGTCTCCATTTGAAGTAATTTTTGGTAGACCCCAACGCAACGTCTCTGCTTATCAGCCATAATGTAACTGCATCCGCTCCCTCTTCTTGCAAAGTTTACCCCTCCCTTTCTCTTTTGCTCTCGCCAGCTCTCTCTACGTACACGAGCAGCTCATGGCTGGGTCATGCTGACTGTATCTAATCTTTACTAACCTGCTTCTTTCCTTTCTACGTAGAGCCTTAGAAAATTCCTCACTTTTCCCTGTCATCCTGTATATTTATATAGTAGATATAGGACACACAAATATATATGCTAACTGGCTTGTTAACTAATGGTAGGGTTTAGGCATTTTATATCTAATATTAGCTAGCTAGCTAACATTAGCCCAAACATGTGGCTAGAGTTAGTTTAGCCTCCTGTATTGACACTGTATTTTCATTATGTAGCCCCACCGATTTTCGGCAGTCGATTTTTCAGCCTTTTGACTTGGAACTATTCTGTTTACACTGGTGTTTGTAATGCTGAGTTACAGAATATTGATGTAAAATAATCAACGGCTTCCACCAATGAAAGAACCTCATATGGCTCAGAACCCCAAATGAGCACAACACGCTTTGGGGTTCCTACTGTCTCACTGTGCAGTACACCACTGTCTTCGTACAGTTTTCCTGAAGGTACAAAAGGAATTCTGTACAGGTGTTGCTGGGTCACAGGTGACACAACCATGGAGTGGCCATTTTACCTCTGCAGCTGAATGTGTGCATGGACTTTTGTTCAGTGCAACTGGAGTGCGTATGGAGGATAGGATGGACCTCCCTGAGGAGTTTTACAGGTCAGTCATCGAGGCTGTGTATGATGAGCTCCACAGAATAATTAAGGCCAGGAAAAATGTGAATGTGACCCAAGCATTCATCAGTGGTGGTCTGGTGCTTGGAGGAGCTTTATCATTTGCTAATGTTATTCAGAGGGAACTGGCCCAGTTCCTCTACTGTCCCTCCACAGACGGCCCCGGATCTGCAAAGCCAACAACAGTAAGGACCACTGTGTCTGGTGTGGCTGAAGCTAAGACCAGGCAGACACACTGGATACATTGCCTAATGGGGAGGATCTCAAGAACTATCAGGAAGGTAAAGTAGTGGTCTATTTTATATATTTATGTTCTTAATGAATTTAGTAGCATGACAGTCCATGGAGGAACAAGACCAAGTTTTGAGTTCTGGTGTGCATAAAAGTAAGGCTCTTCAGAAGCAGAGAAAAACAGTTTGCTTTTTAGAAAGTGCGAATGTTAAACACCATTTTGTTTCTGATGGTATTTCTTTCTCCTGGTTTTAGATATACACTACAAGCCGAACTCTCTGGAGAAGATGTGTCAGAGCTCTTTCTCACAGAGGATAAGCTCCATGTTTAAAAAATAAAAAGTAAACACTTCACAAGTAATGATGTGTTTATGCTCTCCTTTATGAAGAATTAGTTCCATGTTTAAAAAATTTGGAAATAAATAAAGATGTACTGATGTAAGATGCAGACCAGTCACTTCACTCACTATCTGACAGGATATATAGACACATGTAGAGAGAGAATAAGGTACCATAAAACCCATAAACATGTAAATTTCATAGAACAAGTTTCAGTATGTAAATTTTCTTTAAGGTGTTTACAACATGTAGACAGTGGAAGGATTTTTGATGTGCTTGTAATGGTAGCAGTTCCTGGGATGAGCAGAGACCGGACATTGAGACCTCTTCCAAACGCACAACAGCCTTGACAGACACATAGGCCTGCTCCCTGCTTTCATAGACCCAGTCAGTGCAAACACCAGGAATTAAAGGCAGAGGCATATCGGAATAGCGGCAAATGAATAAGAACAACAGGGTGCCTTTGTAACACGTTTCAAGTAGAAACTAGTACTGTGTAAATTATCTATCATATGTCAGGTTTATTTATGCTTATATTGTGTGGTATCTGGAATTTCTAACCGTCATTTGAAAATTAAGTACCAGAATCCTTTATCGTTTTATTTGAAACTGTATGCTTGATATTTAGCTTACTTTGAACTCTGTTCTTAGGCATATATAGCGACGTGTACGGTGTATGTATGAATAATAAGTCTTTATATGCTGATGGTGTAGGGATCTGTGCTGTGTGTCTACGGATAGAGGGTAAGTGTCCTCCTTTATTTTCCTTACTAAATATTTGCAACTGGAGAATAAAAAACAAGGTAAGTCCATTTGGTGGTAATCTCTGTGTGTGTGTGTGTGTGTGTGTGTGTGTGTGTGTGTGTGTGTGTGTGTGTGTGTCCTTGCTGCTCCTTAGGTTTCCAGGCAGCTTAACCCTGGAGAATCTCTTATCCTGGTTGTTCCCATCTCAGTGCCAGTTGAGATGTTTATTAACAGGACTAGTGACACCAGTCCAAATGCAGTCAGGTCAGTGTGTCTCTGAGTATGAGCAGAGAGTGTCATTCAGTTCCAGTCTGCAGCTGAAAGAGTCTGACAGTGGCGTTTACATCATATGGGACATCAGGAATAAGGAGATTGTATTCACCTTTAGGGTCACCGTAGAAGGTAAGACTTTAACCTGCCTGAGCACAGTCATGTTCAGGATACTCTCAGGTAACCTCGTGTAAATCAAATAGCAAGATTTTATTTTCTTTATGTTTCTATCTGTGTGATTTTTGGTTGCTTATAAGTCTGCTGTCGTTTTAGGAAAGAACACAGACACCGACATGACTTTGGCTCCAGTAAAAGGTGAGTATTTATTATAATCTGCTGTTTTGTATTTTCATTAGTTTGAACTATATACTTCAGTATTAAGACAATCAAAATATAGTGAAACTCACTGTTTTGAATAATAAACGCATTTACTGACCAGTAATATGAACCGTTCTTATTGTTTTAAGTAACTTAATAAACAGAAAATACATCACCTGTGTGTGGTCCATCTACACTGATTGTACATTGTACAGTAGAACGTCACCTACATGAAGTTCTAGTGGAGGGGACCCTGCACATCAGAGTAGACTCTTCCTCCTCCTCCTCCTCCTCCTTCTTCTTCCTCTTCTTCTTATTAGTTACATAATAATATATACATTTATATATATTTCTCAGACTCAAGGATGCTTTACGGATAGATATCAGCTTTTACAAACACACACACACACACACTGTTTGGGTGATAAAATAATCAATCCCACTTTTATCACTAATGCAAACAGTATTTAGATATTTCCATATCAACATTTCTTAAAATGATCAAAAGTGCCTTGTAACAACTATTGAATGACATGACACCTTGGTCTGTGTAAAACAAAAACTTTTTTTATGGAGTAGAAATACATTTAGAAAAGGGGCAATCATCTCTTAGGTTTCAACTTGGACACACACATTCTCTAACTCTTGCTTTCTGGGGAGGATTAGTACCATCACCTGTGAGCTGTGTCACAGCAGGGTGTTTATTTAAAAAACAAAACATCCAACTTTTTGGGTAATGTGACCAGCCAGCAATTCATTATGATAAACTTCCAATCACTGAATGTTTTACCACTGTTGTCTTACCTTTGTTTCCAAATACAGTATATTTTAATTATGAACAGACAAAGCTATAGAGGTTTTGTAAAATATTTACAGGCAGGTGTATTTTTGCACTGAAAATGTATTACATTCCATTTATATGCACTGATGGAAGAATGTCAGATTTTCTTCTTGTAGAACCCCCTACCTCTTAACTACTGCCTTGTAGGTAAGGTGAGTTCATTTTCCTCTGCACAACTATTTATAATGATTATGAAGGCTAGGTTCTCTTGTGTACTCAGGATAATGTGTTTCTACTATTGTCCACTAGTGATTAGGTGAACTAATTATTTTCTCATTTTCCCTCACACTCCAAACTTTAGTAAAACTCTCCCCTGAAAACATTAAATAGACTAGCTGTCCCATGCAATGAAATCAAAAGGGAAAGGGATTAGTAGTTTTTTCACCAATGAACTTATTTACTGCATAAACCACATATATTCTTTAGTATAAAGGCATTCGTGAGAACTCACATTTCAACAGCACTGTTCAGCACTGGCTAAGGTGGCTAACCCACTACACTACTGTTATGTAGAGCATTAACCCTGTTGTGTAACATTATTCTAAAAGAGCCATCACCAGCAGATGCAGGTGCAGAACCTGAATGTTATTATATTACAGTAACTCAACAATAAGACCAGAATAGATTCAATTCTGTAGGTACCAAATATGAACAAATGTGTGTTTTTGCATGTTTTGAGTATGTGCTGAATTTATATGTCTGTGTGTGGTACCCCTTTGTATGTGAGGCTGTTTGTGAAAGTGATGTGTGTTTTCTCTCACAGGGAATCTGTTGAAGAGGTCGATGAACATGTCTCCTGTGAGGGGGCTTTTTCGGCGAGTCATCAAGGTGTAACGCGGGAGGGGGTGGAGAGCGAACACACGTGCGAAGCGACGACGCCATAACAAACCAAACTGATTGACTAGAATAAACAAATAATACATTTAATAATAATCAACACAGACTAACAATATAGAATAGAATGAAGAACAAACAGAAAAATAAGATGATAACAGGGTGATGGTGAGAAATGGGCAATGAGGGAATAAAACATTAGAGAAAGACTAACAGAACAACAATAATATAAGATAACGGTGAGCATAAAGACAGACAAACGGGAACACAGAACTAGGCTATATAAGATGAACAAACAATATTGAGCACGAAGATACAGAACTAAACAAGGAAAGCAACATGCAGCAAGAGTAACCAAACAATGAGATCGGACTAGAAATGCAATGATAGCGACCAAACGAGAACTGACCAGAAACCATGCGAGCCACACTAAGCCAATGACCAACAAACAGGATACGTAGGGGCGGGGTTTTTATAACACTACAATTAGGGACAAACTCAAAACAGCTGGACACTAAGGGGAGGAGACAGATAACCACAGAAACTGACATAAACCCAGAAATAACTAGGTTGCCCGGGAAACGGGGAACGCTCCGGTCTGTGGACGTGACACAAGGACACGAGGCGTTTCTGAAACAGGAAGTTACTCTGGCTACGTCCACCTTACCCATAATCCTCTCCTGCATACATACACAACAATAAAATCACCTTCATCTCACCAGCCTGACCAGAACACACTCACATACATACACACACATGCACAACAACAAAACTACCAACCTCTCACCAGTCTAAACAGAACACACCATTAGTCAAAGGAGCAGTGTGTTGGTGCTATACTACACACACACACACACACACACACACACACACACACACACACACAGGAGCAGTGTGTTGGTGCTATACTACACACACACACACACACACACACACACACACACAGGAGCAGTGTGTGGATGTGTTATACTACACCTGTGTGGCAGGAGTGTGTGCTGCATCCGTTTCCTTCACCACACCCCTCAACACTTTAACCAGATAGAGTGCAGCACTAAGAGAGTGAGAGCGAGACACAATATGAATCACAACCATCTAAACATCTAACAAATTAACAACGTGCCTCTTGCCCCTCTACCTCTCTGCAGTAGTGTTTCCCACAACACAGCTGGTTCCTGTCACACACACACATATGCACACACCCATGCGTGCACGCACGCAGATATGTACACACACACAAGTACACACACATACATTGAACAACAGGGGCCATCACTTTATCACATTTGCTGTGGCTTTTATTTTGTAATTTTACTCTACAGCAAGTGTGTTGGTCTTCCACAGCACTACCACATTTAAAAACTTTGTAACAGGAAGTATTTGTGACTAATAGTAAAGCAATCTGGAGGTGAGATTAGCCAGTCCATTTATTCAACACAGATTAACAGATAATTCCAATTACCATATATTGTCCTAAAATTAGCAGTACAGCATCTGTTTCATCACACTATGTAGTGTGTATAGCTTGTTTACTACCAGAGCAGGCATTCATTCATTCATTGATTCATTTATACCAGAGCATTCTGCCCATGTAGAATGGGGAGAGGTGCACAGCTACTGTTACTCTGGGATGCTCGAAGAGAGACGCATAGCTACTGTTACTCTGGGATGCTCGGGGAGAGGCGCATAGCTACTGTTACTCTGGGATGCTCGCGGAGAGGCGCATAGCTACTGTTACTCTGGGACGGTCAGGGAGAGGCGCACAGCTACTGTTACTCTGGGACACTCGGGAAGAGGCGCACAGCTACTGTTACTCTGGGACGCTCGGGAAGAGGCACACAGGTACTGCTACTCTGGGAAGCTCAGGGAGAGGCACACAGGTACTGTGTGAGAGCACTCATTTTCAGTGAGAGCGCTCATTTTCAGATCATCCAACAGCTGTGTGAATTTCATTTGTCCGTACTTTCACTTGACTTTAAAGGGTTAAATAGTACATATGTGATCAGTGTTTATTATTGGTGTCATCTGTGTGTGTACCTGTGTGAAAATGAGCTCTACAAGCTCCTGTAGCAGCGTCTCCACTGTGGTCACACAGTAATTCCGCGTGGGCATGATGTCATCAATGTCTGACTCAAAGGACCAAGGTGATGAGTTCAGGTGGTTGAGTACGTGCTAGATCCAGTCAGCCAGAGAGGACTGTGCGTAGTAGTCCTCCGAGCCATCCTCACACACGACATCCTGCCAGGCAGGCCACATGCAGAGCTCAGGAGCTTGTGTCAGTCAGCACACACGTGCAAACAGACACTTAACAGCACAATAATGTTGTGAAGCTCTGATCCATCGCCATCTCACCAATACCATAGGAAAATGCGAAACACTCAAAAGGTCAAAGTCTTAGTGAGCAGCTGTTTCTCACCTGGTATGAGTAAAGGCACATCTGTGAAAATGCCCAGTTAGCATAACAATAAACAGTTAGCCACCCAGCTAAAAATAATTTTGGTTTGGTGCTTCTATAACAGTAATGTAATAAAAATAGCTAACTAACCATAAACTTGACATCATGTGTGACCTGTTTAACACAACAATGTCATCTGAACAAGGTTAATTCAGATATATGCGGCTGCGGTCGTTACCTTAACTATATATAACTGTTCAGCTAATGCTAGCTAGTAATATAGTAAGCTAGTGTTAACTGCGTAGATAGCTCTCATAGGATAATATTCATGAATATTAGGACAGCTACATGGTTATCTTAAGTCTAACTAACCCATAAGATACCAATATTCAGCAGAGTTCCGAGTAAACGTTACTTTCAGTTTCCTGGCTACGATATTTTAGCTAGGCTGGCTAGCTTTCTTATACAGGCCAGGCGCTAACCTGGCTAAGATATTTACGATGGGATGATTAGTTAAAATTATGAGTTGTGTCTAGATATATAACCACAGCCACAGCGGTTCCTGTAGTTTGTGGCTTTAGCAGGTCCGTTAGGAATACCGCCACTTCTGCGAAATTACTGTTTCATGCAACTATTTCAGACTATTATAGAGCTTCAAGTAGTGATATATAGTGAATTGAATACACATTAACAGCATATTGCCATCCCATTACTCCAAATTTCTACAGTAAAAACAACTTAGTCATACTAAAAGTAACTACATAAGAGAGTGTATTTCACGAATTTAATGGATTAGTTGATCTGTTTATTTTATAAAAATTCAATATGTGCTATGTATTTAGTGATCCAAAGAGACATTTTACACAAGCTTGCCATCCAAATACTCCAAATTCCTACAGTTAAAACATTGCTGTCATATGTTGAATATGTTGCAAAGTGTTTTCCAAGAATATCACAGTGAATTGATAATTAGATTTTTTTTCATGTGATCTCAAAATATACTATAGTGAACTGATTAGCTAGTTGTAGGCTCGTGCCGAAGCCTTCAGTGCAGATGTGTGACAGCACGGCGTGACGTGCACCAGATGTTATGACCATAAAATGGGGTTTACCGCACGTGGGTGTTTACCACAAGTTGGGGTTTAGCTAAAGACACACTCCTAGCTGGATAACACCTCAGCTTGTGTGGTTTTATCTGCTTTGATCCACCAGAGTGGTGAGTAGCTGATATGTTTACAAATAAACCCACCAGAGTGGCGAGTAGCTGATATGATCACTGAAATTATGTTAGCAGGCCATTTTGTGGCAGGGATGAAATGCAGTGGCTTGAATGCAGTAATTTTTGTGATTGTTAATTTTCATGGTAAGGAATGACTTTGCAATTAATTGCAATTCATCTAATCACTCTTCAAGATGTAGAATGGAAATTGCTACCATAAAAACTAAAGCAGCAACATTTGTGAAAACCAAAATGTGTGCTAGTCTCAAATGTGTGGCCACGACTGTATGCTTTATGTTGTATGCTTTCATTTGATTCACGTGCTGACAGTCTGACTCGTTACCCTTTAAAGGTATCACAAATAATATAATCTGCTGCAGATCTAATTGTTTTAAAAAATTGTATGATGCCTTAACAAGCACCTCAAGTCTGATGAACATACCACCATAACAGAACTCCAATCTTTAAAAAAAAGTAAAGACATGAAGGCTGAGGACAGTGTGGTAGCAAATCCACATCCACATCCATAACAAACATTTGCCCTGACCACCAGATCAAAGAGCCAGCTCTGTGGCACAGAAGATAGAGTAGCCATTTAACCTTCCTTATTGATGGTCTTCATTACACACCCATTAATGAGACCATATACAGACACGCACAACAAAAAAGGTGGTGGCTACATAAAACAAGTGCAAGCACATCTAGGTCTTTTGGGTTTAAGTATCAAGTAAGTTTCAAGTATGCCTTTTACCTATCCAATCCCAGATAAATCTCAGATTATCAGGTTTTGTGCTTCAAGTAATGCAATGTGGCAAGATTAATGACAGGATATGCGCCTGAAGTTGTATGCCTCTGGAGAATTCTGCTATTGCTATGGATACCCGTTATGTAAAGTATTGTAGTAAACGTTACTTTCAGTTTCCTGGCTACGATATTTTAGCTAGGCTGGCTAGCTTTCTTATACAGGCCAGGCGCTAACCTGGCTAATATATTTACGATGGGATGATTAGTTAAAATTATGAGTTGTGTCTAGATATATAACCACAGCCACAGCGGTTCCTGTAGTTTGTGGTTTTAGCAGGTCCGTTAGGAATACCGCCACTTATGCGAAATGACTGTTTCATGCAACTATTTCAGACTATTATAGAGCTTCAAGTAGTGATATATAGTGAATTGAATACACATTTAACAGCATATTGCCATCCCATTACTCCAAATTTCTACAGTAAAAACAACTTAGTCATACTAAAAGTAACTACATAAGAGAGTGTATTTCACGAATTTAATGGATTAGTTGATCTGTTTATTTTATAAAGATTCAATATGTGCTATGTATTTAGTGATCCAAAGAGACATTTTACACAAGCTTGCCATCCAAATACTCCAAATTCCTACAGTAAAAACATTGCTGTCATATGTTGAATATGTTGCAAAGTGTTTTCCAAGAATATCACAGTGAATTGATAATTAGATTTTTTTTTCATGTGATCTCAAAATATACTATAGTGAACTGATTAGCTATTTGCACAGTATTGCTCTATATTTTATCTACCTTCCTTATGAGTAGCTAAGAAAGTGATCTTTATAAATGTAGTGGATTTAACAGAAAAAGGGAAGGTTTGAATTTCCAAAAAATGAAACTTTTCTGTTCTACATATGCCTTAACACACATTTTCTTTAGGTGCATTAGACCCAAGATATGATTAATTAAGATGGAGAACACATTTATTTTAGATTTTTACCTAAAAGAACAAGAAACCCCTACGGATGATCACAACACAAGATGTAGGCTCGCGCCGAAGCCTTCAGTGCAGATGTGTGACAGCACGGCGTGACGTGCACCAGATGTTATGACCATAAAATGGGGTTTACCGCACGTGGGTGTTTACCACAAGTTGGGGTTTAGCTAAAGACACACTCCTAGCTGGATAACACCTCAACTTGTGTGGTTTTATCTGCTTTGATCCACCAGAGTGGTGAGTAGCTGATATGTTTACAAATAAACCCACCAGAGTGGTGAGTAGCTGATATGATCACTGAAATTATGTTAGCAGGCCATTTTGTGGCAGGGCTGAAATGCAGTGGCTTGAATGCAGTATTGTAGTCCTTTGGAGAATACCGCTGTTGCTATAGTGTAAGGTGTTGTAGTCCTCTGGTGAATACTACTGCTGCTATAGTTACTTCTGTTGCTATAATGTAAGGTGTTGTATTCCTCTGGGGAATACTGCTGTTGCTATAGTTACTTCTCTTGCTGTAATGTAAGGTGTTCTATTCCTCTGTGTGTGTGTGTGTGCGTATACTCGGTCATTAAAATATTTTAAACTAGAAGGTTTAAAAAGTACTGACGCTACAATAGAGTTAACTGGCTAGTATAGGTAGCTAATATTAGCTGCAGTACTGTGCTAGCTAGCTTAGCTACCTTTGCGGATTGTCAACTTTCATTATTAGGTTTTACACATGTGAAGTTTACAGCGTGCACTGTTTCTGATACACGTTAGCTTGATTTTTGTGTGGTTGAATGAGCAAATAAATTGATTAAAATCAAAAGGGAAAAAACCTTGAACCGTGCAAGGTTTAGCAGGTTTAGCAAGTTGATATTGATGTGGAGATGGTACTTGTGGCATAATTATGATGTAATAAAGGGGCTGTGAAGTCACCCAAGTTATCACATTAATCACGCCTGTCACCATTCCCATAGTACTCATTTGCTTCGTTGCTGCTTATTGTAATTGGCTGAGGTCTGTTCCCCAAAAACTAAAAGGCTTATCGATCTTTAGAATTCACATCAAAAGACGAGAGGCGCCAGTAGATATGGAACAGAGGAAAGGTGGCTGCACAAAGCTGCCACCAATAAGACCAAACCACAGTGCTCAGAAAGCAAACAATGTTCAGGTACGTGTATACACATTTTATTTAAATGCTGAAATGAAGGAGCATGTGTTTTTGAATCTTTAAATGATATGGGATACCTTAAAAATATTTGTACTGGTGCCTCAAGAAAGAAACAAATAGAAATACATTTTAAGTACATTTTAATAAAACGTTGTTTGGCTATGATGGAAGGTTGTGTATGGTTATGTGTGCTTGTGTGTCAGTGTGTAGATTCTTGTGTGAAAAATACCTTGTATACTTTGTATAGGCTCTTGATGTGGGTGTGCACAGTCCAGAAACTAGAGGCAGCACACATTTTGCTCAACTTGTTCTACCTCCAATCAATGGTAGCCATCCACTACCATTTCAGAGAAAAAAAGGTAAAGAACTATAAAGTCTATACATTCTAGAGAAAATTACATGGCAATTCATTCCTGTTGGTTTTTAACACATGGTTTCATATGAAGAGTCGTAATATATTTTTAAACTGAGCCTTCTCATCTGAACATAGCTGAATGTCAAGAGGGCAAAATCAGCTGTTGCCATCTGTTAATTAATAGAACTGGATGATTCTTTAGTATAACTCTGCCCTGTAATTTTAGGTTCAGATGAGCAGCTGCAGAAGACTGGTCTGGATGGATGTCATGACATTGAAGCTTCCAAAGAGCAGCTGGTGATGGAGAGATGTAACCTTGAAGCTGAGTATAAGGAACACCAAGCGCTTCTGCAGAGCCTCCTGTCAGAAAGGGATGAACTCTGCCAGTTGAACAGCGAGCAGCAGATGATAATAGCTGACTGGTTGGAAAGGGAAAACGTGCCAATGCCTGTGTGTACAAGGCGGAGTCGCCATGGCTACCAGGACCAGCTAAAAATTCTAGAGGACCTAAAGTTGCAGTGGCAGCGCAAATCACAGCTCTACCAGCAGCAAGTTGAAGAACTCCGGCCCCGGTGCCAGGAGAAGAAGAAGCAGTGGGACTGTGAATATCAAGCCTTCATCATGATGATGCAAGAAGTAGTCGTTGCGGCTCTCGCCCGGCGGCTGGGGAAGCGGGCAGCTCTTGTTGAGGTGAAACGGCTCCTTGCAGCTGAGCAGAAGACGGAGAATAAGCTCACTGCTGCAAAAATACGGAACCTTGCGCTGCAGATGAGGGTACAAAGCCAGGAAGAATCTATTAGAGAACTGGAGGAGAGGACAAAGTGTGAAAAACTGAAGTTTGAAAATGAGAATTATAAGACTATGATCTTGGAGTATGAAGAGGAGATTATTCGAATAAAGAAAGGAATTACCAGCACTAGAGAGGTATGACGTCCTGTTAAACTCAGTAGATTAAGACTAATGTGGGTGCAATTTCTGGTAATTTTTTAGATAGCCATGGAACTGTCAAGTAGACTTGAAAACATAACAAGACCCATCCCATAAATCCCACCACAAAACTTGGAAATTTCGAGCCCCCATTTAAAACTGAAAATGCAATAAATGTATTGCCACGGAGTAGGATGGGAAGATGTATTGTACAGTAGAGTCTTGAATGCATAGAAAATAATCTCAGTATTGTGTACCTCCACTCTCAGTTCCAGTCACATCTCAAGGAAACGATCAACTTTGTGGAGCTGGAGATCCAGGCCAAACTAGCCAATCTGGCCAAGATAAAGGCAACGATCGGCAACAAGCGGAAAGCTCTGGCTGGGGTAATGATAGCTAAAGACAAGCTGCGTGCAGACAATCTGCGCCTGTACCAGCGCTGCAGCCTGCTGAGAAACAAGAAGCTGCTCCAGGATTTTGAGAAGGTGAAGGATGCATGTGAGGACCTGCAGAGCCAACTAGACATTCTCAAGAGGCAGCATGAAAAGCTCTCTGTGAAGTGTAGCACAGTAAAGAGCAAGCTGAAGCAGAGCAGGCCACTGCAGCATTGTGTATAACACGGTTGAACACACACGTGTACACGTATATACACATACATGCTGTACGCTCTTTGTGCAGAGCTAAAATAAAAACAGTACACTGTTATATTTGAAATTAGTGCTGTGCCTTTTATATTTGAAAGTTGACAAAATATCTGATATATGTGTGTTTGTGTGTGTGTGTCTGTCTGTGTGTGTATATGTTACTTTCCAGGGAATAAAACTGTCTGTACATGTTTAAAAAATGTCAGAATAAGAAGTCAGTATAACTTTGGGAAGGAAGACTATGTTCCAAACACAAGTCACTCGTTGTCTTCCAGTGAATCAAATATACACATCAGTATAATGGATTGTAATTGACATGGTTTGCCAGAATTGTACGTTTAGTATTCATCTTTGAAGAATTACATAACTTTTGCTCTCTTAGCCTTCATCTTTATTCAAGGCTTTATGACTTATCTTGGGATATGCATCAAACCTTACCAATGTACTGCTAGTCAGATTCTCTCCACCTAGTTCCACAGTTAAATTGTGCCAGATTCTGACATCGTTGTGCGATTCAACACAGCTGGCATGTACACTATTATAGCTGTAATTAAGGGAGCCATTCTAAAGGCCACAAATTACTGAAGAAAATATATCTTACATTTAAGGAGGGAGACTCAGAGCAGAGTCCTACTGAGAAAGCAGCTCCGTGACGTCTTCATCCAAAAGTTCAGTAGACAGGCGAATCCCAAAGTTACAAACATCTATGTTATGCTAATTTTTGCTGATACGACTTCAAAACCATCCCCACTCTAACCAATTTCTTTGGGTTTGCCAGTAGCACTAGTTGACCATAGCATAAAGATAATGTTTTGTTCTGTCCTATTTGTTGATATTTCAAACTAAGTAGTAAGAAAAGGCAATACACAGTGACCAATAAGCAATAAAAAGTTAATGAAAAGTTACAGACACACTGTTAAATGGGCTGACCAAGATATTTATCACCAGAGACCTAGAGCCCTAAACACTTGCCCAAGTCATTGTTTTGACTTATCTGGTTCCTAATCAGATGATTCATACTATAGCTAAGCAATTTGACCCAGGAGTACATTTCACTGTGCATTATTTTTAAAACCATGACAAAAACAATACAGTTTTCCATCTATGTCACCAGCCCAGCACAAAGCCAGTCTCATCGATGGAGCTTTCATAACTCAGAAAGGACCAGCTCAATAACCCCTTGGTGCTAGATGCTATACACAGATGGTGCACTGTCTGAACTGGACCTAGACTAGGAAATGAAAAGTAATTAGCTAGTAATAGTAAAAGCATGGACTGAGAGATTTATTGAGACCATTCTCTCTCTCGTTCCATCTCTCTCTATCTCTCTCTCTCTCTCTGAGGAATTTTCATTATTTATTGCCTAGCTAGCAAATCTGCAGAGACATCTGAAGGCCTCTGAGTTCAGCTTGATAAAGAAAATGTTTTTAACCCAACAAAAACCCAATCTGTTTACTGAAAGGTTGAAGCTCATTTTCTTAAAGAGCAGGGTGCAGCGTTGATCTCTAGCTTGCAGACCACATCTATACCAGCTCCATTCCTGAGTCACCTGCTACATGCTAGCTAGCTTGGCTATCTGTGCGGATTTCCATCCTTCATTATTAGGTTTTACACATGTGATGTATACAGCGTGTACTGTTTTTGATACACGTTGGCTTGATTTCCGTGTGGTTGAATGAGCAGATAAATTGATTAAAATCTAAAGGGAAAAAAACCTTGAACCGTGCAAGGTTTAGCAGGTTTAGCAAGTTGATATTGATGTAGAGATGGTACTTGTGGCATAATTATGATGTAATAAAGGGGCTGTGAAGTCACACAAGTTATCACATTAATCACGCCTGTCACCATTCCCATAGTACTCATTTGCTTCGTTGCTGCTTATTGTAATTGGCTGAGGTCTGTTCCCCAAAAACTAAAAGGCTTATCGATCTTTAGAATTCACATCAAAAGACGAGAGGCGCCAGTAGATATGGAACAGAGGAAAGGTGGCTGCACAAAGCTGCCACCAATAAGACCAAACCACAGTGCTCAGAAAGCAAACAATGTTCAGGTACGTGTATACACATTTTATTTAAATGCTGAAATGAAGGAGCATGTGTTTTTGAATCTTTAAATGATATGGGATACCTTAAAAATATTTGTACTGGTGCCTCAAGAAAGAAACAAATAGAAATACATTTTTAGTACATTTTAATAAAATGTTGTTTGGCTATGATGGAAGGTTGTGTATGGTTATGTGTGCTTGTGTGTCAGTATGTAGATTCTTGTGTGAAAAATACCTTGTATACTTTGTGTAGGCTCTTGATGTGGGTGTGCACAGTCCAGAAACTAGAGGCAGCACACATTTTGCTCAACTTGTTCTACCTCCAATCAATGGTAGCCATCCACTACCATTTCAGAGAAAAAAAGGTAAAGAACTATAAAGTCTATACATTCTAGAGAAAATTACATGGCAATTCATTCCTGTTGGTTTTTAACACATGGTTTCATATGAAGAGTCGTAATATATTTTTAAACTGAGCCTTCTCATCTGAACATAGCTGAATGTCAAGAGGGCAAAATCAGCTGTTGCCATCTGTTAATTAATAGAACTGGATGATTCTTTAGTATAACTCTGCCCTGTAATTTTAGGTTCAGATGAGCAGCTGCAGAAGACTGGTCTGGATGGATGTCATGACATTGAAGCTTCCAAAGAGCAGCTGGTGATGGAGAGATGTAACCTTGAAGCTGAGTATAAGGAACACCAAGCGCTTCTGCAGAGCCTCCTGTCAGAAAGGGATGAACTCTGCCAGTTGAACAGCGAGCAGCAGATGATAATAGCTGACTGGTTGGAAAGGGAAAACGTGCCAATGCC
Source organism: Electrophorus electricus (assembly GCF_041902795.1). Lineage (NCBI taxonomy): Eukaryota > Metazoa > Chordata > Actinopteri > Gymnotiformes > Gymnotidae > Electrophorus > Electrophorus electricus. Next base: position 20,681,374 of record NC_137497.1, on the reverse strand, counting down.
TGTGTGTACAAGGCGGAGTCGCCATAGCTACCAGGACCAGCTAAAAATTCTAGAGGACCTAAAGTTGCAGTGGCAGCGCAAATCACAGCTCTACCAGCAGCAAGTTGAAGAACTCCGGCCCATAACTCAGAAAGGACCAGCTCAATAACCCCTTGGTGCTAGATGCTATACACAGATGGTGCACTGTCTGAACTGGACCTAGACTAGGAAATGAAAAGTAATTAGCTAGTAATAGTAAAAGCATGGACTGAGAGATTTATTGAGTCCATTCTCTCTCTCATTCCATCTCTCTCTATCTCTCTCTCTCTGAGGCATTTTCATTATTTATTGCCTAGCTAACAAATCTGCAGAGACATCCGAAGGCCTCTGAGTACAGCTTGATATGTTGAATGTTTAATAATGTTCACTGTTATAGTTGTATGTGATTGCCACTTGTGTTTTCCGTGTTTAATGTTAATAAATGTTTCACAAAGTCAAGGTAGTCTGTGTGTCCTGGCCCATGCCTTACGGTGCTCAAGCCAGCAGCAACATTACAGAATGACCAACCACCACAGGACTCTTACTCCCTCGACAAATGACGGACTTCCTAGCAGGAGGTGCCTAAGTTAATGTCTAAATGTAACATTCGTAACCATTTTTGTCTACCTTGTGTTAATGTTAAAAATTGTTAAGTGTTAAGTGTCTCTATGTTCACTGTTTGTGTTACACGGGAGTGCCACTATAGTCTTTACGTTTTATGTAAATAAATATTTGTCCACGTCGAGAGAGTCTACGCTCTGCTCTACGCCCTTCGGCACTCGGACCAACGCGGTACAGAATGACCAACCACCACAGGACGCCAGGTCCTTCGGCTAAAGACGGACTTCCTAGCGGGAGATGCGTAGGCACCCCCGCCCTGCTGCCTGGATCCCAGCAGATTGGGGAGAGGACCGTGACTGGTGTCTATGTCCACCACGGAAGTGGAGGGGTACACCCCCAAGAATTTCTTGGGTGGGCTAGGGGGGGGGCCTTGAGCCTAGGCCGAGGAAAACCGAAATGCACCACAACAACCAGAAAGAGGGTGGTTGGGTGGACCCATCGGGATCTCCAGCGGGCAGAGCTGAAGCCCGTGTCCCTTCCCTTCAGTGGACTCACCAGCGAGACTGGAGGGGTCTGCCCAAAGCCCCGGAGGCAAACCGCCGCTGGGATGCTCCTAGAGTGGCAGGCGAGTGGAGGACCGTTGGGGGAGGTAGCACGTCTGGAACCGGGGCGGACGTGCACCCCCGCATGTCCATTGAGGCCACGGACACATACAAGGTGCCTGCACAGACAGCGGGCACCATGTCACAGCGCCTTATATGTTTGTGTGTGGGCGCTATTGTTTGTTTGTGTTTACAACTTTTGTACATCTACAGGCGTAACGTTGTTGGGGGCGTACCGGACTGCCCTGACAGAGACAGAGAAGCTGCCTTTCTCCCAGGCGGCTGCTTGTGTGTACATGTACACGGTGTCCTGAGACTCGTGTTCACTGGAAGAATGCGTCGGGAGCCGTGCCCCTTGGGAGGAGGTTCTGTAACAGAACGCTCGCCTCTCGCGAGTCATGTGCTTTGGCCCGCCACGTGCAGTGACAGGATCTTTGTTTGTATCCACGCCTGCATACACCTGCACCTTGTTTGGCTTTGTGTATTTAAACCTGCATCAGTGTGTGCAGTGTTGTTGGTCATCGTTGATGTAGCATGTTGTTTGAGAGTTAATGTCTAAATGTAACATTCGTAACCATGTTTGTCTAGCTTGTGTTAATGTTAAAAATTGTTAGTGTTAAGTGTCTCTATGTTCACTGTTTGTGTTATATGGAATGCCACTATAGTCTTTATGTTTTATGTAAATAAATGTTTGTCCACGTCGAGAGTCTGTGCATCCTGCTCCACACCCTTTGGCACTCGCGTTACACTGAGAGGACACAGAATCTCTATACTCCCTTATGTTTTATGTTATTAATATGTCTAATTCAATGTTAAAAACCTCTTTTCCCTGTAAACACTCTTTTTATTACCTCAGTATATACATAGGTTGTGTATATACACAATATGAACACAGTATATATGTATATACATGAACACAAGGTATATATACACAAGTACAAACACAAGGTATATATACACAATTACAAATGAGAAAAACATGTGAGAACAATGAAGTAAGGCAGAGAATACCAGACAAGGGGCGACAGAACTGGCATCAAATAATGTTCTAATCATTCTTTAGGGAATCTGTCAGTCACATATATGTTATGTACAGTATCTTCCAATGAAAATTAACAAAAATCAGCCTTTGTGTACTGTTATTCACGTCACACATATCTCTATATGTATTTCAGTTGTGGGCCTCACTGAGCTTGACAACATAGGTTTTTCTGCAGTTGTCAAACGTTTTAAGCTGGTTGTAGACATTGCACCTGATCTGTGAACTTTTCAACAGTATGAAACAAACTGGTCTTTTTTCTGTTTTGTTTAGCTTCACTTTTTGTGGCTCAATTGGCTAAAACTCAACAAAAGGAAGTATGATTGTGACCCAGTCTGAAAGATGGTCAGAGATAAATAAGGGCTGATATATCAGTACAAAATTGGGCTTATGTAATGCTTAGACATCCATGGTCAAATTGTTTTCTCAGTCATTAATTGCTGTTCTCAATGTCTTGTCAACTTGATGTTGTATTATGTGTTTGTTTTCTGCTACATTAGAAGCTGACAGATTTGGCCAGTGCAGTGCAGACAGAAACTCAAAAGGATCCACCTGTCACAACAGAGGACTTTCATATTGTGGTTGGTAGTGTTTCTAGCTATGAGATATGGTTTTGGTTACACTGAAGCATAGTAATATTAAAGCTTGTTAAAGTATATAATATTTACCATTTCCCATTCTGGCCTTATACTAGTAGCTACTTAAAAATATTAACACACAAGTAGATTATATTTCTCCTATAATTAGATGATGAGTCTTACACATAAAAAGCATGTAAAATGTGTCTTTTATGTATATGGTGTAACATGCATATTTTATATGTAAGATCATCTTCAAAAACACTAAGATAGTACAAGAACACGTGGCTACTGAGTCAGTGAGTTAACTGAACTCCTCAACAATCTAAACTTCAATGAATGTTTCATACCATGGCACTGCAGATTAGGAGGACCTCTGTTGGCCAGAAGAGGGATTGCTGACACATTGACTACATGATTAAAGACATTATGAGTAAAGAAATTAATTTTAGTTTGCACCTGTGGTATCTGAGTTACTGGCATTTTTGAAAAAAGGTCAGAAGTGTCTATCACTGAAAAACCAGGTAAAATATATTGGTGCCAAAATAAGACCAATAATAAGACACATCTGCAATCATTCTCCGACATCTACATATCCATTACTGCTAACTCCAAGTGATAGCAGTGGACATACGCCATAAATCTGTATTTAAACAGGTTGTCAACAGCTGCAACAGTTGACAAACAAAGCACTGATAGCCTATATATATGGTGTACCTAATAAATACTTCTGGCAGAGAGAGAGGGGGGAAGATTTTAAGGTAACTGATGTAAAAGATGAGGATCTGCAGCTGGATTAAATTTCTGGAGTGTTCCCTGTAGTGTATAAAGAACTATAAGAGCCACTAAAACAAGGCTTTGACATGTCCGAGATTCTGAAGCAAACACATGAGCGATATTCTACAAGACAAAGAGCAGTTCCACTGTACAACCACGAGGGGTGCTTTGTCATAAAAGATTACCGAAAGGGCCACGGGGGGGTTCTGGAGGGGCCCTGGACTGGCCACAGAGAAGATTGGCCCCCAACCATAAAACTGAAATAATAACAAATTTCTATGTCTGTTAGTTTAATTGTCCTAAAACTCTGAACATTTATGTGATGTGCAGGCAGCCACATTTTAACCTGGGTTACACACAGGTGAAATGATCACAGAATGGTGAGAGCGATTGACAAGCTCAGTGTGTGAAATCTCAGACTCACACAAGTATGTCCATTGAAAAGACAATAGCATTCTCCACTCCACATACATGCATGTTTCTAGGGGATTATTAAATGTTATTAGTGTAAGGGTCTTTAGTTGGTTGCTCATTCTAAGTGCAGCAGACCCCTTCTGTCTCCTGTCTGTTCTCTCTATGAGCACAGAGAGCAACACCAACTCTGGAGACCAGAGTCAGCTGTAGTCAGAGAAGCTCTGGTCTATTAGCAGCAGAGGGAAGGTATTTATAGGGTTAAGGTGTATACAAGGTCATAGGGACTATAAGGCACAGAGCTCACTGGGGGCAGGTGGAGATTATCTAACTGCTACCAGTGGTCATTCTCTGTGGCCAGTCCAGGGCCCCTCCAGAACCGTTTTGCCCACCCCGTGGCCCTTTCGATGGCATGCAATCTCATCTGCACCCTCCCCAGTGTTCCCGGACCCACGGTTCACCCAGAACACAGAATCTGCACAAATTCCTGTCCCAGGTGACCTCTGTGACCTCTCTGCCAAGGAGGCGGGACTATGGGATAGAGGGTCAGGTTGTTTCGCATGTTAAGGAGCCATGTGCAGTTGAGCACACATGTCAAGTAGCCATGTGTTTCACGTTGTTAGACTGTTTTGTTTTTTTTAATCTGTAATTATATTCATTTTTAATCATGATTAAGATTGCATGCAAAAATTCAGACATTCAACAGAATGTCAAGTTTATTGTATTCATATTGTTTTTCCACATTTTCAAAAATATCCCATTAGATATATATAAAGTGGATGTTCATTCAAGAATAGGATTAATAATAATAATAATAATAATAATGCTGACTTAATTGAATGTTAATTGAATTGTTAATTTAACCGAATCATTTATACACAGGAAACTGAACTCTGAATAGTACTTGTTTATTGTTCATCAAATAAATCATATCAAAATAGCAAGTGCATCTTTTGTAAGAATGTGTCTAATTACCAACAAGTTATTCACTTTAATAAAGTGGTTTAAAATCGGTGCCCATTCACTTTGTGAAGTACAAAGCATAAGTCAGTGCTCATTCACTTTGTGACGTATAATATAGTATTGAAGAGCTCATTCACAACACACAGAATAAATAATGAAAATTGGAATAAATATAAAACTATGTACAACTATTTACAAAGGAGTGAGTGGGGTGGTCAGCAGATCACTGACCCTGTCCAGCATCTCCTGAGTCTTCCCCGCTGCTGCCGCGCAGACGTGCACCCCATGAAACCTGCTGTGGCCAAACTGTTTGATCTTGGGTTTGCAGGCCTGGAGTTCGTGCCTGCGCCGCTTCGGGGGGACGGCCTGTCCATGGGCAGTGGCAGCAGAGGCCTCTGCCTTTTTCTTCCAACACCACGCTGTGGTCTGGAGTACTTTGGGCCCAGCCAGTGCGGCAGGGGCGATGGTGGCAGAAGCCGCATCTCCTTCCAGACCAGAACTCCTCGGGGTCTCACCGGGAGGAAGAGGAGGCTGGCCTCGGACACGCTGAGAAGCCTGCCCAGACACATCCTGCTGGATGTTAAAGTCAAAAGCAGGGTGCCCGTGAGTCAGACGCTCCGGGAGCTTACTCAGTGCGGGAGGGCGAGGTTTCAGGGCCAACATGGGAGTATTCCTGTTCCTGCTTTTTGTTCCTGGCATTGTACCCGTAACGAAAAATGCCGCCCAGCCTATTAGTGCTCAGCCTTTATAGTCCACAGTGCCAATAAGGTCATTATAAAACCCAGTAAACTCAGCACTGGGTCAGTGTCTGCTGATTCAACTCAAAAAGTTGAATACGGGTCTGGGCCATGAGGCCGAGGCTGCCGAGGACTACGTCCCAGATGACACCGTAGTCCCTCATGACGACAACCCACCTGTTCACCCTGACCCCGACGATGGTCTGAGCGGCCAGATGAAGTCGACAAAGCGCCAGGCACACAGCCTGGACAACGTGGCTGACGCTGGGCCACTGAGCAGTCCAATTCTGTCCAAAAGGTAACGAGAGGAAGAGACATCGTGCGCACGCACGTCTGTGGAGACAAAATACCACATGCGCACGCATAAATCTTTGACAGGCTACTTAGTTGAATCCCTAGTCGATACCCAAACTGTAGAAAGAAGAACACACACATCAGTGCCACATATAGAATAGTACCGACACGGTCGCGGTTTGCTTAGTGAACACTTACAATGAACGCGGTACACCGCTGCACGTCTGCAATACAGACAATACATACAATACAGCAATACGGTCGATCTCGAGTTGTGAAGCACCACTTCGGACACGCATGCAAGCTAACTGGGTGCATTTAATCAGCCATTTTAATGTCATCTAGCCAGACAGTCAGACACACTGTATTTTACACATAAATGACCGAGACGAGCGACCGATTTAGCGAGCTAGCTCGGTCGGTCGGTCGGTTGTGGCTGCTAATTTCGCCCATTAAATCTCACTTTTACATTCTTGACGTGCATAGACGGGAAATAAAAGCCAGGTAAAGAACCAGGGCGTAAAACCTACCGAAAACGGATCGAAAGGCTAAACTTCAAACAACAGGAGAAACCGGCTGTGCTGATCTCCACTGTAATCCGGAGACAGTCAGCCGGTGTTCGGCACCTTTTCCAGTCGCGCTAGTTTACTAGCTAGTTGGCTAACGTACGACAGCTTTCTTTCAGAGTAATCTAACAAAGCGGATGTGTTCAGATTCCACTCATACTGAATAAAATGTACTAAAGGTCATAAAGACGGTGAACTACCATGGCGTTGTTCAAGCATAACCCACTAATGCTAGTATTCAAGAAAGCTACTGAAAACACATCTGCTAATGTTGATTTCTAGCTAACGCTAGTTTAGCTGCACTGTAGCTACAGTACAGTACAGCATTGACCTGTTCCAGCCTCTCCATCTGTATTTCTCTCCAGTGTCTTGGCTGTTTTGTTTTGTTTGTTGATTATTTTTGCCCTGGTTTTCTCTCTGAACTGTGAACTCTCTTCTTCTTTGTGTACTGTGAGGACGAGTGTCAGGTGCTGTGCTGATCTCCACTGTCATCCGACTCCAAACACACCTGTACCGGCGTCTCCTCATTAGAGGCGCAGACCTGAATGAACTCCAACGTCCACGAACGCTCCACCTTTACTGTTGATGGTTTATATGAAATTCACAAAGAGCTGTTTGTCCAGAAAATATGAATGTGTCTGCTGAATATAAGCATACACAATATATAAAAATATTTGGATGTATTACTCATTGCATTGTTAAGTTTAAAATCTTGTACACTCGATGAGAATCTGGAATGCCATAAATTCCACTATAACAAATGTAAAGGGGACACATCCGGTTTTAATTGGACCAAAATGCCGAAGAAATTGAGGAAGTTGATGGAGGGCAAAAAATAAAAAAGGAAACATTTAAAAAGTATAAAGTGGCTGCAAAATAAGAAAGTACTACAAAGAGATTAAATGCGATCTTTGTCATCATAAAATGAAACTACACAACAGCGACTGCTGGGACTGACGTGAATGGTAGACTAACGAGCTTACTTAGATGTTTTAGTGTAACTTTAATTTACAACGTATAGGTGGGAGCAGCTAACACACGCAGGCTTATATGTCTTACTTTATACAACAAGTGTGGACTGAGTGGCCATTTGAACTGTAATCAAACAGATTTTTGTTCAGTACATCTAGATACTTTCTGCAGTGTGGAAATACTTTAATGGTGCAACCGCAAACATCCATGTGTAACAAGCAGGTTAATTGGTTTTATTCAAATCAAGTAAATTGTTTGATTAAAAGAAGCAAAATAACCAGAGCAGTTCACATGACCAAATTAACTTAATTAACAAATAAACTTTACAATTTTACTGAGTACATTCAATATCTTACTAAGTGTTAAATCCATTTATTCAGTTATTTAATCAATTTAGCACCATTATGTCCCTTCAGGTTTTCTCAAGTTTCTTGTCAAAGTTGTCTAAGAAAGTGAGAGAGGCTTGTGTGGTGGCGATGGAAGAACTCAGAAGAAGGAAAGGAGGATGCAGACAGTTCACTGTCATAGATGAGAGTAACTTCAGGCATAGAAGAAATGCAGATGCATCTTTTATGTGGGTATAGAATTTTGTATAGTCTTAATAATGTATAATGGACATACAAGTCTTTATGCTTCATACCTTTAATTCTTTCATCTTGTTAATAGTTCTTAATTAATGTAATAAAGCTTTACGTTTTATGTTACACAGTATGGAAGAGGGCGGATGGCCGGGCGTTGTGGAGGAGGCAGTGGGTCTCTGGGATGCTGGGTGAAAATGCTGTCCACACTAAACAAAGAGAGCCAGTTCTTCACCTAGTTCAGAGAAGGTCCAGAAGGGAACTAGTGCCACTTATCATTCAGCATGTAAGGAGGGGATCCACAATCCTCAGTGGTGAGTGACGTGTCTACCAGCAGGCTCTGTCTCAGCTTGGCTACAGACATTACACAGTTAACCACAGTATATCATACATGGATGCTCCTACAGGGGCTCACACCCAGCATATAGAGAGGGCCTGGAGAACATACAAGGAAACTGTTTGGAAGTTTAGAAGCAACTGCACAGAGGAGCTGTTAAAGGATCACTGGATAGTAATAGAATGGTATGAATGGCTAGCAAAAAAACACCATAATGGCCCTCTAGGACGAAGCCTTTATACAACATCCACCACTCTCCTAGCTCACCGCAAGCAGTAGAACACACACCACTTTGAGCCGCTCTCCTCCAGTCATATATCCTTCTTTGTTTATTTGTCGTGAATGCCGCCATAGCTTCAATGACTGGTGCAGTTGATCCAGTTTGGGTTAAAGATGATGGGTGTATCACATGAGCTTCATAAACCAGATGTTTCGACTCAAACAAACTGTACCTTGTTTAGTCCATTAATAAAACAGGATGTGGTCTTAGACTGGCAAACTCTTGACTGCATGGGCCTTAAAGTCTTGCCATGGTCCTCGTCTGAGAATGGAGGTCCATACAGAGATCCATAATAGCTGATGCTTTGTGGATCATTCCTGCCAGACTGCTGACTAGTGGAGTTGATGACAGATCTTACACTGGAGCTCTGCATTTGAGACAGAGGCAGTCAGGGCAGTTTGCAATGTATCATTACAGTGTACTGGTGAATAGAGGGCTTAAATCAGTGTAGGGGTGAATAGAGGGCTTAAATCAGTGTAGGGGTGAATAGAGGGCTTAAATCAGTGTAGGGCTGAATAGAGGGCTTAGAACAGTGTAGGGGTGAATAGAGGGCTTAGATCAGTGTACTGTGTGACACTCGTCTGTCCTCTGTAACAGCTGACCCTGATGCTCGGATTGGCTGGAATGGCCAAGTACTCACTCAGTCAGCCAGGTGGGGTGGAAGGGCAGTGCAGGGCAAGGCAAGGGGCAGAGGCCACAAGGTACAGGTGGAGAACGGGAGGTGCAGGTGGTGGAGGGCAATGTTACCAAAGGCCAGCATGCAAGAGTGAGAGTGAGAGAATGTGACATTGAGAGAGACAGAGAGAGAGAGAGACAGAGAGAGAGAGAGAGAGTGTGTGTGTGTGTGTGTGTGTGTGTGTGTGTGTGAGAGAGAGAGAGAAAAAAAACACACCCACACACACACACACCACACCCACACACCACACCCACACACCACACCCACACACCACACCCACACACACCACCCACACACACCACCCACACACACCACCCACACACACACACACACACACACCACCCACACACACCACCCACACACACACACACACACACACACACACACACACACACACACACACACACACACACACACACACACACACACACACACACACACACACACACACACACACACACACACACACACACACACACACACACACACACACACACACACACACACACACACACACACACACACACACACACGATAGTTAGGCAGATAGACATGACAGAAGAGTGAAAGGTTCATTCAGTCAATACGAATGATCTGCATTAAATACTTAATTAAATCTATGTATTAACAATTTACTATTTGCCATACAGTGCACAGCTCTGCCCTGAGATCTGAAGTAAATTTATTTTTATTTAATATAGAATGTAACGTGAAAAATAAATTCTGGTTTTAAAAAAATTTCTCTTTTCTACCACTGTCAGTGTTACAACACTACCACCTGTTAGTAGATCGACTCTGGTTTTGTAGATTAATTCCTTTGTCACTTTATCAGATGCCTAAATGACAGACAAAATACATATACCCTCTGACAGCAGGTGAGTGTAAACAAGCAGTGTAAACACAAACAACCACCAACAAACAATATGTACAAGACAAGCCTTATAGGTGCAAAGAAACACAGAGGACCAAGGAGTGGAACTGATCGAGATGAAAATACATTTTTCAGGAATTGCTAAATTGCAGCTGTACCTAGAACAGTTTTATTGTTTTATGATGGTTTGCACAGTTTTGGGGAGTTTTGTTGTTTTTTGTTTTGTATTCTTGTTGATAGAAACATCTGACTAGGGTTACACAAGGCAGTATGAACAGCAGGGCTCTTACACGTGTTTCTTGAACTTCCTGGGAGTCCCATAAAGATGCAAGAATTCCCTGAACACGGATGTGATGATTTAAATGAAAGAGGAAACATTTTGATCAGTTTTTTAAATCTAAATTAAGTTAGCGTAAGTTCCAGTGGGATGACAGGCCTGTTAAAAGTCGTCCTTAGAACAAGGAAACGCCTCAGTGCACTTGGAAAACCTGTCTACAATCACTAGCAAGTACTTCAACTGACCACAAGGTGGAATGTGCATAAAGTCTATCTGTAGACACTGAAAGGAATATTCTTGAGCCAGTAAGGCATCATATTTGGCTTGTGTTGGTTGCTTCTGGCACAGGTTAACTAGGAGGAGTTTTACAGTTATACGTTTTGCAGGAATACAAAACTGTTTTTGAATGTTAGCCATCACTCCCCCTTTGTGCAATATGTGAAATCCCATGAAAATGGCGCACAAGAAATGGCAAAATAGATTTAGGAAGGGTGATACGCCCCTCTGGGTCACATGCCCCTCCGGGTCACAGATTAGACCATTTTAATCAGGACTACAGCCCTAATCAGCCCAGTGAGAGCAGTCCTGTTGTGTACTCTGAGTTTGTAAGAAACGCAGATTGATATTATTCGGCACAAAGCAATGAGAAAACGTGGCGACAGCTTCACACATCGAGGATATAGTGTACGGGCATGGGGGGGCATTAACAGCTGCCCAACGTGGAATCTCATCTGCTAAAGCATTGCCAGTGGCCGTGTCAGACTCAGAGATTGTGTCATGACCCTTGACCATTACGATAGCCAGCCAAGCTGGTAGTGTACATGCAGACAAAATTGCAGACACTAGTCCTGGATTAGAAATTGGCTTACCTTCCAAGATACAAAACCCCCGGAGCGACAAGTCTTATTGAAGTCATCAGCAACCCCAAATGCATAACGAGAATCAGTGTAGATGGTGACAACCTGATCCCGGAGTAGATGGCAGACCCTGGTCAACAGCATCAGCTCAGATTCTTGAGCAGACCTGTAAGGGAGAAAGTAAGCCTCCCAAATGAGGTTAGGCAGAGAGCAGACAGAATAACCGATTGAAACGGTCAGACGGTTTAAAACATGGGCCATCTAGAAAAATGTGATAGCTGCCCATTTTTGATATCAGTCATGTTAGGAGGCATAACCCTACACAGTTTCTTACCCAGCATCATGAAGGGAGCAGAAATATTCATGGGGGGATGGAGCCATGCTCAAAAGTTTCACGCTGCAATAGAGAGTTGAGGTTAGTATAGAGGGCAGGTGTGGCATGCCGTCCGCTCCTCCTCCAGAATATGTCGGTACAGACACAGTCACCTGATTAAGCCCTTCTCGAAGTGATAAAGCAATGCCTTACACAATTCCTTTGGTGTTTTTGCTTATCTTTTTTTCATTGCTTTAACATGCTCTTCCTCTCTGCAATATGCAGGATGATCCATTGCTTAAAATGATATGAAGTTTAGTTTATGGGATCATTGTACAGCGTATCACTGTATTGGACACTTCTAGCTATAGCAAGCTAAGCTGTAGTTAGTTCCTACAACTAACGTGGGCTAGCTACCTGTCCATCCATACGTTCAGTGAACAAATACGTGACAACTCAAGAGATCCAGCTGTGCACAACCGCACTGTTTCACAATACCAAGCCAGCTTGTGTACCCCGACAATTCTGTCTACTGGCTATGATGCTGCGTTTTGTTCTGGCACTGTTAACATCACGAGGCAAGCGGCAGTACTGGGTCTATGAACCTTTACTGTAAAAACATGGAAAAATGAAATTGCGTGCGTGTGTGTGCGCGTGTGAGAGAGAGAGACTGGCAGACTACCCTCCCCTCAAGGTCCGTTAGTAAAATAAAAATTTCATCTGGAAATCTAAGTTGCTATATTGTGCTGTGTAATGTTAAGCGCAGCACAACAATGTCCTGTAGGTCACATAAATAACGTAAGTAGCCTAATGTCATAATAACAAATATGAACAGGAACGATCAACCACTACAAACAGAATGTTAAAATACTAAAAATAACGAGTTGATTACAAATCGAGTAAACATTTAGAAAGTGAAACTTAACCAGAAAACCCATATTCTATCATTTAACCAATGAAAGATAGAAAATTACAACAACAAAAAACAACACAATAACATGTCAAAAAGATCTGCGCTAACATTAACAAGCATCGCTGTCACCATAGCAACCACAGCAGCTGGGGTTTTTACACAGGATACAAGATTTCATGACATTGCGATTAGCAAAGTAACATTTTCAAAAGAAACATAAAATAAACAATAATATCTCTGTACCTTTGATGACATATAAACATGTAAAAATTGCTTGTTAGTATGTGTGTGTTTGTGTGTGTGTGTGTGTACTACCCATGTAATAATAAATTGTGAGTACCAGCGAGAAGTCCCCAAAAAAAAACACATGCACAATAAATCATGCTAAAGGACTCTTCAGCTGCAGTTTATTTCTGTACATATGATACACGCTGTTCTATAAGTTACACATGCTTTGGAATCATAACTCACTGTGTTGAAGTCTCTGTACAAATCAACACATTAAAGTTGGAAATCTTTGGAAACTGGGAAAGGTTTTTCATGCTGTTTTCTGTGTGGAGGAGTGATACAGGTGCAGATGCACACAGTATGAGTGTAATGTCTTGTGATAGTTACCCTCCACCACAGTGTGTTCATGGACTGTGGGTTTGAAATGCACATATGCTGTGTGTATATATATTTATATATGTATGTAAATTAAAACACAGGATTAACACAGAAAAGTTTGTATATTTTAACAAAGTAGGTAAAACAAAAGTATATTAAGAAAAAATGAACTTACCTGTGATTTTTTTGTGGAGAGTCTTCCATGTTGTCTTTGAAGGGGAGCTTTATGGGGAATTGTCCTGCTTAAAGACAGGAAGTGACATCACCCAATTTCCTGTTTTTCCTTGTATTAGTTTCCAAAGGAAATTTCAAGAGTGGAGTTTTGATGTTGACTTATTTTGGAGAATTTATGATTGCTGATTTTCTTTTATTGAACTTGTAACTTGTAAATGCTAAATTCTATTTTTTAAAACATTTTTGTTTGTTTTTGTAGTGATTGCCAGATGAATCCTTGAAGCTTTCCATCCAATTGGTTCAAAAAAAGGTTCATATCTGGAGGCTTCATGTGCACAGAAACCCCCCTGCTGGCTAAACCTTTATTGTCATTTCAACTATTTGCGATGGATCTCTTGGCTGTTTTGCACCGGTGTCAGCATGGGAATAGTCACTGCCAACAATAGAAATAAAAACACCTTAATATGATTTTGTGTGGTTCATTCATTCATCTAATCTGTTTTTGATGTGTAGGTGATGGTTTTGGAGGTCTACTAGTGTCAAAAAACAGGTTGATTTCAGTCAATGTTTAAATAAACCAAATAGGACATGAGATGTTTATATTGAGATGTTTTTAAGACTGTTGCAGTGTTTTTCAAAGATGGGAAAATGGTTATGCTTATGAATACTGTGGTGACTTCATTCACTTTTATTAAGAAATAATATTTTTTTCCACTGTGCTTGGACTCAGTTGGTTTCTCTTTATGAAAATAACTTCCCCGGCTTTGAAGAAAACACTTTCACATGGTACTGAGAAGGCAGGGGTGCACAAGTATCCCACAGCAAGCCTGTAGAGATTTGGATATATGCACCTCTGCCTCTGCCAGTACTGGAGGGGATCCTGTGTTCTGCTTTTCTTCAGTTCTGCCAGTTCTGCCACTTCAACTGTGGCATCAGCAGTGACATTGTGAGTTCTTCTGGCCTCCATGAATGTGGCATCAAAATGACACCACTGTTTGTTTCCTGAGAAGCAAAACCAGATAATATGAATGAGATCATAACTCTGAAATTGACTTTAATCCAATGCAAAAATACTAACCAGGTCTTTCAGCTACAGCATCCTGTGATGTTGAAGCTGCAGCTGGGGTTGAATGTGACTGTCTAGACCCTATTACACTGGTACATTCAAAGGTGAGTTGTTTTACTCCTTCATCTGCCTTTTTTGGGCTAAAGGATCCAAGTGATTTGTATCTTGGGTCTAGCAGCGTTCCCAGCGATATAATGCTCATGCTGTGTGGAGCTATTCCCTAAGGAGCCTGGTGAGGTCTCTCCCAGTTCACTAGCTATTGATACCTTTGCTGCCTCTTCCTGGAGCATCTTTTCCACCATTTTCAATAATAGCAGCACTTTGGAGCCAGATACCCTTTTCTCCTCTGACAGCACCACAGTGGCCTTGTGAAAAGGAGACAGTATAGACAGGAGCTCACAAACATTATTGTACTCATCAGAGGTCAGCGCAGGAATACCAGTTTGTAACCCTGCCAGTGCTTACAGGCTCCCTGAGTTCTACTAATCGCTCCAGCATTTGAAAGCTGCTGTACCACCTTGTTTCAACCTCCTGAATCAGTTTCTTTTTTGGTTTTCCCATACGCTCTTGAACAAGGTCCAGCTTCTCCTTTAACAATAAAAACCTAAACGTTACATATGTAGCAATATAAAACAATGTGTAAACAAATGTGAAAATAATGTTACTAACTTTGACAGTTGTGCTGCTTCTAAAATAGCCCACCAGCTTCCTTGCCTTTGTAGGAATGGCAGACAGCACTGGGGTTAGTTCAAGAGCTTTTTTAACAACTATATTCAGGGTGTGAGCAATGCAGAAGGCATGACGCAGCTTCAGCTGTTTACCACAGGCAATCATATCAGATGCGCCATCAGTAACTAGACATGTTACTTTGGATTTTATTTCCCATTGTTCCATAAGAGAGGATTTCACACAGGCCAAATGTGCGCCTGTGGGAATTTCACTACACCGAGTAATGTGGACTTCAGACATGTGTTGTCATCTATAAAATGGCAGGTCACAGCCAAGTAGGAGTGTCTGCTGTCACACTCACTGCAGGAACTTTCTGGACCTCAACTTTGGTCTTCTCTTTCTCTTGTTGATATTTGGCCTCAACCATGGCCTTTGCGGTCTAAAGGGAAGGAAGAAAATATTATTTTTTTAATACTACTCTCATAATTTATCCATGTCACCACACATACTTTCCTAGTTGGGAAAATCCCTGAAGCCTTTATCCTCAACTGTGCTAAATGGCTGTGTGTCTCTAACAATCATGAAGACCAAAGCCTCATCCAGCTCTTCCTTTCTGGTCACTGCTTTGTAAAGATTAGATTACACTTTGTCATTTTTACACTTTGTAATCCAATCCAAACTGCAAATAACATGTAAGGTGCAGAGAATAATGCAGTATATAAATATATATATATATATATATATATATATATGTATATGTGCATATTAATGTTAACAGTGAATAAAATAAAATCAGGTTATGGTTTAATTACAGTATTTGCATGTCAGAAGTCATTACATGAACATGTGCACATGTTTTGTTTTTATTTTTTGATGTGTGTGATGAATGTAGCATCGTGGTCAATGTCATTATTATCATGGTTGATTAACAAATATGAAAATTGGAAACGTATACCCACCTTGGCTGGATCCAACTCTATCCCTCTCATTATACATGACAAGTACAGTAACACAGATGAGGTGTTGTTGTTGTATCCCAGTGGCTTGGAATGGAAAAAAAAAATGCCTTGTGAATATTATAGTAGTAACACATTTCATTATTTACAGGCATATTATGTGCAATACCTTATTTGTAGAGATCTGCTCAAAGTGTTTCCATACAGGGGAAACCCTTTTCCTTTTAGCAGGTTCCATGAAAACAAGCTCATCAATGTCACAGACAAATTGACAGAACACAAACATGCAAATTTTGCGTGGATCCATTGCACTTTATGTGTGTTCATAAACTCCTTACTCCAGTCCTCTACAGTCCAATCCTTATGGTCTTTTGCAAACTTCAGTCTGGTTCTTCTTTGCTTCTCATTGACAAAGAGCTTTTTTCTAGCTTTGCATGAATTCAGCTCTGCCTCCAGAAACCTGTTTCAAACCGTCCTCGCTGTGCAATTCACCGCAGCTGCTGCATGCCATTCATTTTGTAAGTCACTTGACGTCATCTTACGGGTGTTAAGTGACATTCGAATGAGGCGGCGATCATCATGGTCGGTAGAGAGTCGTTTTGACCTCTGCCAGTCTGGAGCTGCTGGACCGTGTACTTGTAAACTGCAGTTTTTGAAATTTTCAAGATAGAAGCAACCTGATGCTCACTGTATCCCTCTGCCAGTAAAGCTTTCCTGATTACGAAACTTTCTTTTCAACTCTTTTGGCATGGTCTGTAGCTGTATTTTGACTACACTAATTTTTGGGTCGTCCTAGCACTGCTTTTCCCATCCAGCTGGTTCTATAACAAGAGAATAGTGATGACAGCAGCAGTGGTTTTTATCCTGTTGCTCGTTAGAACAGGATTTTGTTAAGGTGATCACCTATTCAGCATCTCATTAAGTAGAATGAGGTGTGTCTGTGAAGGATTTCAACAAACACTTGAATGGAAGGGCTGCTGTACATGTGGAGATGCTGATTTAAGAAAAAATTGGAGTGGTCTCTTATTTTTTTCTGGAGCTGTATATTGTCCAGTTAAAGCACTGCTTTCTTTTCACCCAGTAGGATGGACAATTTGTCAGTGTTCGATAGATACTTAGAGTTGGGGTCGGTCGTCTCAAATTTTGTAAAGTAAATTTGTTGTGTTTGACTGAATGTTTCACATTCAGTGAGAAAGTGCGGCTCTGTCTCTACAGTGTCATTTTTACACTGCTGACAGAGTCTCTGCTCTTCTGCAGACTGCATGACTTATATTGGCTGGTCTGGATGGGCAGGCTGTGTTCCCTGAGTCTGTACTTTGTCAACATGTTTCTGTGTTTAATGTCACTCACTTTGCTTTGTACAGGAAGTCTGCTAGAGTGTAGTGACATTTTAGGGTCAGATAACAGTGCATTATGCTTTGAGCTTGTGTTTGTGTGTTCCAACAGTTAATGTAGTTTAGCTTTTGTAGTGTTATCATTTGGTTTGGTCTGATTGTTTGTATTTCAGACTGGTCCTCGTGTGTTATAGTGTTACTGTTTGTTAATGAACTCAGTGTCAGGGCCAGCTGTGTGAGGGGACCTGCTGTGTGAGGGGACCAGCTGTGTGAGGGGACCTGCTGTGTGAGGGTACCAGCTGTGTGAGGGGATCAGCTGTGTGAGGGTACCAGCTGTGTGGAAGACCTGCTGTGTGAGGGAACCAGCTGTGTGAGGGGACCAGCTGTGTGAGGGGACCTGCTGTGTGAGGGAACCAGCTGTGTGAAGGGACTCTTTTCTCTGCTCAGCTCTTGGCACTGCAGGGCTTTATAGTGGTACCAGTGGTAGTCACCGTTTTTTAAGTATAGCCAGTATTTAATAATCCTTTTTTGAATTTGGAATAATAGTGTAAATTGGCCTAATTCAGCTCTACAGGCATTATTTGTTGTTTTCCTGTGCACTTTCAAGATATTTTTACAGAATTCAGAGTGCATAATTTCAGCTGGGTGTTTGTTCCATTATGAGTAGCCCTCACACTTCACAACCATACAGCAGTATTGGTTGTATGATAGACTGGAAGATTTTGAGCCAAATTTGAATTGGTATTTGAATGTGAATTTGACAATTGGTTGCACAGAATGCCCTGCGTGTTTTCTCTCTCAGTTGACTGACTGCTGGATTGAAGTTTCCAGTTGAACTAATCTTTAATCCTGAGTAATTGTAATTTGTACAGGTTTCTAGTGTTTGTATTCATAATGTGAAACTTGTGTGGTGTGTTTGCCTGAGATCTGGCTCTTTTTGGAAAATGATGGTTTTGGTATTTTTCAGGATTTTTTTCCTTGGGTGTTTAATCATTTCATTTCAAATGCCATCAGACCCACTTGGTTTTTTTGTTTTTCTCTGTCCTATTAATGAACAGTGATTTGGCTGTGATCAGACAGAGGGGTTAGTAGCTTTACAGTGAATGTACTGAGAGAGAATGTACTGTTATCATGTAATCCACCGTATTGCCAAGAGGTGAGCAAAAGGTGGATCTTTATTGTTTAATATTGTTTATTGTTTAATAAAGTTATAATAGAGAAATCTGAAAATTTCTCTCTGTCCTTCTCCATCTGGGATCCTGTAGGGCTCTCTCTCTCTCTCTCTCTCTCTCTCTCTCTCTCTCTCTCTCTCTCTCTCTCTCTCTCTCTCTCTCTGTTCGTCTCTCTCTCTCTCTCTCCCTCCATCAGGAGTCTGGGTTCCCGTGTGCATCTCCCTCTCTCTTGCCAAAGCTTTGATAAAGACATTAACACTAACAACAGATGACAACAACAATATTATAACCGCTTACAATATTAGTAACAACAACAATAATAATACAATTACAACAATACACCCAATACCAATGCCAATAATAATACCAATAATAATAATTATAATAATAATAATAATAACACCAATACCAATAATAATACCAATAATAATTATAATAATTTTAATAATAATACCAATACCAATAATAATAATAATAATAACAATAATAATAATAACAATGATAATAATAATAATAATAATAATAATAATAATAATAATAATAATAATAATAATGTCTCTGTGTCTCTGGTATCTGACTCGGTCACTCACTGTCCCTCAGACTGTGGCAGGAGTGAACGTACAGCGCTGCCAGTGTGCTGAACTCTTTATGTTCACCAACCACATACGGCAGCTTCTCCTCATCAGGGAGGTTTTTAAACTCAGGGAATACGTGGCTAATTTTCTTAAAGAATTTAGTTCTAATCTGTCTAAATGTTGTACATTCATTCAGAAAGTGCAGCTTTGTCTGGGTCTTATAGTCCTGGCACTGCTGACACAGTCTCTGCTCTTCAGGTAAACAGGACTGTTTATGTCTGCTGGTCTCTATGGCCAGGCGGTGGTCACTGAGTCTGTACTTGGTCAGGGTGGACCTCAGTTTTGGATCAGACAGTGTTCTTAGGTAATCTTCCACGCTGTACTTTTGATTTAGGGCCAGATAACATTTTGATTGAGTTTCCCAATAAGTGATGTTGTTTGTAATTCTGGTGATTCTGATTGGGTTTGCTGTTATTTTCTGGTCCTCAGCATGTGTAGTGTTAGTGTGTGTTAGTGTAGTGTTACTGTGTTAATGCTGAACTGTATTTCTGGACCAGCTGAGTGAGGGCACTGTTCTCTTTGCTCAGCTCTTGGTACTCCAGACCTTTAGAATGATATAAGTTTGGAATTGAATTGCCCTTGTTTCTGTCTTTATTATTAATAGATCTCTGCCCAGCTCTGCCCCGTGTGCTTTGTTTGTGGTGTTCCTGTGCACCTTTAATGATGTTGCTCAATTTAAGAATACAATCATTAGGGACAAAAAATTAGTACCTTGGTATAATGAGCACATGCACAATTTAAATCAAAACACTCTCCTCACATGATGCAGAAAAGATGGTCCATGCATTTATCAAGATTGGACTACTGTAATGCAGTAATATCTGGCGGTAACATTAAGCACTCCAAGTGGATACAAAAGAAAAGGTTTTTATTGGCTCCCAGTGCTCCAGTGCAAAAGAAAAACCACATCCCATCAAAAACATACAAAAATGTTCAAAAAAGGAAAGTTTAGCATTTACAAGAATAAAAGTCCAGCAATCATAAATTCTCCAATATCAATCAACTTCAAAACATCACTCTTGAATTTTCCCTTAAAAACTTAAATATGGAAAAACAGCAAATTAGGTGATGTCACTTCCTGTCTTTGGGCAGGCATATTCCCCATAAAAGTCCCCTTTAACACACTACGGTTTCTTTTCCCTCCAAAACAACATGGAAGTCTCTCCACAAAAATAATCACAGGTAAGTTATTTTTCTCTTAATCTACTTTTGTTTTACCTACTTCAATCAAATATACTGACTTTTCTGGCTAGATAAACATTATACTTAAACTCTAGTAACATATTATAAGAATAATATTTCATCTCAAATACTTACAATACATTTCTATAATACATTTCACTCATACTGTGTACAACATCTGTATCTGTATCACTCCAACACTCAGAAAACAAAATGAAAAACCTTTCAGTTTCCAAAGATTTCCACCTTTAATGTGTAGATTTGTACAGAGTTTAACACAGTGAGGTTATGATTCCACAGCATGTGTAACTTGTAGAACAGTATTTATGTCATATGTACAGAAATCAACTGTCTTTTATTTGAGCATCATTTATTGTGTGTGTGTGTGTGTGTGTGTGTGTGTGTGTGTGTGTGTGTGTGTGTGTGTGTGTGTGTGTGTGTGTGTGTGTGTGTGAGAGAGAGAGGGAGAGGTTTACAGTGTCTGTGTGAGTGGTTGTGTGTGTGTGTATGTGTGTGTGTGAAAGAGAGTGAGAGGTATAGAGTGTATGACAGAGAGATGTGTAGCGTGTATGTGTGAGAAAGAAGTGTAGTGTGTGTAAGAGTGTGTGTGAGAGAGGTGTGTGTGTGTATGTGTATGAGAGAAGAGAAAGATACAGGTGTATTTTGTGTGTGTGTGTGTGTGTGTGTGTGAGAGAGAGAGAGAGAGAGAGAGAGAGAGAGAGAGAGAGAGAGAGAGAGAGAGGTGTTTTGTGTGTGTGTGTGTGTGTGTGTGTGTGTGTGTGTGTGTGTGTGTGTGTGCATACGTTTGTGTAAGAGACTTGTTGTGTGTGTGTGTGTGAGTGCATACCTTTGTGTAAGAGACTTGTAGTGTGTGTGTGTGTGTGTGTGTGTGTGTGTGTGTGTGTGTGTGTGTGTGTGTGTGTGACACAGAGAGATCTACCGTGTGTTTGTGTGTGTAAGAGTGTGTGTGAGAGAGAAAGAGAGAGGTGGTGTGAGTGTGTGTGTGTGTGTGTGTGTGTGTGTGAGTGTGTGTGTGTGTGAGTGTGTGTGTGTGTGAGAGAGAGAGAGAGAGAGAGAGAGAGAGAGAGAGAGAGAGAGAGAGAGAGACAGGTATATTATGTGTGTGTATGTGAGAGGCTGTGTGTGTGTGTGTGTGTGTGTGTATGTGAGAGACATGTGTAGAGTGCATGTTTGTGTGTGAAAGACAAAGTATGTCTGTGTGCGTATGAGAGAGAGAGAGAGGTGGATTGTGTGTGTTTGGGTGAAAGAAGTGTATTATGTGTGTGTTTCGGAGAGATGTACTGTGTGTTTGTGAGTGAGTGGTGTGTGTGAAAGAGTGAGAGGTATAGAGTGTATGACAGAGAGGTGTAGCGTGTATGTGTGAGAAAGAAGTGTAGTGTGTGTAAGAGTGTGTGAGAGAGAGGTGTGTATGTGTGTGAGAAAGATACAGGTGTATTTTGTGGTATTTTGTGTGTGTGTGTGAGTGAGTGAGTGAGAGAGAGAGAGAGAGAGAGAGAGAGAGAGAGAAAGGTGTTGTGTGTGTGTGTCTGTGTGAGAGAGAGAGACACACACACACACAAGGGTGTAGTGTGTGTGTGGTGTGCATGTGTGAAGAGAGAAGTGTAGAGTGTGTTTGTGTGTGTGAGAGAAAGAGCAAAGTGTGTGTGTATGAGACAGAGGTGTGTGTGTGTGTGTGTGTGTGTGTGGCAGAGAGAAAGAGAGAGGTGTGTGTGTATGTGTAAGGAAATGTGTGTATTATGATGTCCACTAGTTGTGTGTGTAGAGGAGTGTGTGTTTCCCTGCAGACTCAGGTGTTCCTCCAGGACAGAGGAGGCTATTCTAGCTCACACACACACACACTGAGGAGTCAGAACCCCAAATCCCAAACCCAAACCCTGCATAGAGGGGCTCAGTGAATGTGGAGTGGAGTGTGTGTAAGTGTGTGAGTGTGTGTGTGTGAGAGGAGACGCTGTAGAAGGACAGAGTGCCGGCGGGCCAGTCCAGATACACTCCTACTCTGTTGGAGCTGGAGGGGGCAGAGATGGCAGTTCTCTTATTATTGTGCCAGACAGAGTAACTGTTATCAGAGCAGCTCAGACTCCAGGACTTTAGATTACATCCAAAACAACAGTCATCACTGTCTCCTTTCCTGCTGATTCCTTTATATGTCACTGATATAACAGCCTCCCTCCCACTCCACTCAGCCTCCCAGTAACAGCGTCCAGTCAGACTCTCTCTACACACAACCTGCTCCCAGTGATCAAATCTCTCTGCATGATCAGGATACGACTGCTGCTGCTCCACACACGTCACCTTTCTGTTCCCCTCAGACAGAGAGAGACGTGTGTGTGCTGTGTTTGGCTCCAGTGTGAGGTCACACACATCTGCACACAAGAAGACACATTAGAGGAGAGATCACAAATACTGTGTGTGTATGTGTGAGTGTGTGTGTAGATTTACTTCTTACATTTTCTTAGTCCTGGTTTGATTCTGATCTCCCCTGCGTGATCCACCCTAAAGAAACACACACACACACACACACACACACACACACACACACACACACACACACACACACACACACACACACACACACACACACACAGATAAGTTCAGACTCTCTCTCTCTCTCTCTCACACACACAGATAACAGTTCTGTTTCTCTCTCTCTCTCTCACACACAGATAACAGTTCTGTCTCTCTCTCTCTCTCTCTCTCTCACACACACAGATAATAGTTCTGTCTCTCTCTCTCTGTCACACAGATAATAGTTTTCTCTCTCTCTCACACACACACAGACAATAGTTCTGTCTCTCTCTCTCTTTCTGTCTCAGACACAGATAATAGTTCTGTCTCTCTTTCTCTCACAAGCACAGATAATAGTTCTGTCTTTCTTTCTCACAAATGCACACAGATAATAGTTCTGTCTCTCTCTCTCTCTCTCTATGTCTCACACAGATAATAGTTCTGTCTCTCTCTGTCTCAGACAGAAAATAGTTCTGTCTCTCTCTCTCTCTCACACACACAGATAATAGTTCTGTTGATCTTTCTCCCTCCCTCACACAGATAATAGTTCTCTCTCTCTCTCTCTCTTTCTCTCTCTCTCTCACACACACACACAGATAATAGTTCTGTCTCTCTCTCTCTCACACACACAGATAATAGTTCTGTCGCTCTTTCTCACTCGCACAGACAATAGTTCTGTCTCTCTCTCTCTCACATGGATAATATTTCTGTCTCTCTCTCTCTCTCTCTTTCTCTCTCTCTCTCTCTCTCTCTCACAGATAATAATTCTCTCTCTCTGTGTCTCACAAACACAGATAATAGTTCTGTCACACTCTCTCCGTCTCACACAGATAATAGTTCTGTCGCTCTTCTCTCTCACACGATAACAGTTCTCTCTCTCTCTCTCTCTCTCTCACACACAGATAATAATTCTCTCTCTCTCTCTGTGTCTCACAAACACAGATAATAGTTCTGTCTCTCTCTCTCTCACACACACACAGATAATAATTCTGTCTCTCTCTCTCTCTCACACACACACAGATAATAGTTCTGTCGCTCTCTCTCCCTCGCAGATAATAGTTCTGTCTCTCTGTCTCACACACAGATAAAAGTTCTCTCTCTCTCTCTCTCTCTCTCTCTCTCTCTCTCTCACACAGATAAGTTCAGTCTCTCTCTCTCTCACACACAGATAATAATTCTGTCTCTCTCTCTCTCTCTCTCTCTCACACACACACAGATTATACTTCTGTCGCACTTTCTCTCTCTCTCACACAGATAACCGTTCTGTCTCTCTCTCTCCCTCACACAGAAAATAGTTCTGTCTCTCTCTCTCTCTCTCACACAAAGATAATAGTTCTGTCTCTCTCTCACACAGATAATAGTTCTGTCTCTCTCTCACACACAGATAATAGTTCTGTCTCTCTCTCTGTCTCACACAGATAATAGTTCTGTCTCTCTCTGTCTCACACACATAATAGTTCTGTCTCTCTCTCTCTCCCTCTCTCACAGACACACAGATAATAGTTCTCTCTCTCTCTCTGTCTCACACAGATAATAATTCTGTCTCTCTCTCTCTCTCTTTCTCACACACAGATAATAGTTCTGTCTCTCTTTCTCTTTCTCACACAGATAACAGTTCTGTCTCTCTCTCTCTCTCTCCCTCTAACACACAGTTATTAGTTCTCTCTCTCTCTCACACACAGTTATTAGTTCTCTCTCTCTCTCTCTCTCTGTCTCACACAGATAGTAGTTCTGTCTCTCTCTCTCACACACAGATAATTTTTCTGTCTCTCTCTCTCTCTCACACATAATAGTTCTGTCTCTCTCTCTCACACACAAACACAAACATAGATAATAGTTCTGTCTCTCTCTCACACACACACAGAAAATAGTTCTCTCTCTCTCACACACACACACACAGATAATAGTTCTCTCTCTCTTTCTCTCTCTCACACAGATAATAGTTCTGTCTCTCTCTATCTCTCTCTCTGTCTCACACACAGATAATAGTTCTGTCTCTCTCTCTCGGTCTCTCTCTCACACACAGAAAATAGTTCTCTCTCTCTCTCTCACACACACACACACAGATAATAGTTCTCTCTCTCTTTTTCTCTCTCACACAGATAATAGTTCTGTCTCTCTCTATCTCTCTCTCACACACACAGATTATAGTTCTGTCTCTCTCTCTCTCTAACACAGATAATAGTTCTGTCTCTCTCTCTCTCTCTCAGACAGATAATAGTTCTGTCTCTCTCTATCTCACACATAATAGTTCTGTCTCTCTCTATCTCTCTCTCTCTCTCACACAGATAATAGTTCTGTCTCTCTCTCTCGGTCTCACACAGATAATAGTTCTGTCTGTCTCTCTCTCTCTCACACACACACAGATAATAGTTCTGTCTCTCTCTCTCTCTCTATTTCTCTCTCTCACACAAAGATAATAGTTCTGTCTCTGTCTCACACAGATAATAGTTCTGTCTCTCTCTCTCTCTCTCTCTCTCACACACACAGTTATTAGTTCTCTCTCTCTCTGTCTCACACAGATAACAGTTCTGTCTCTCTCTCTCTCTCTATTTCTCTCTCTCACAGAAAGATACTAGTTCTGTCTCTGTCTCACACACACACACAGATAATAGTTCTGTCTCTCTCTCACACACAAAATAGTTCTCTCTCTGTCTCACACAGATAATTGTTCTGTCTCTCTCTCTTTCTATCTCTCACACAGATAATAGTTCTGTCTCTCTCTCACACACACAGAAAATAGATCTGTCTCTCTCTCTCTCTCACAGTTATTAGTTCTCTCTCTCTCTGTCTCACACAGAAAATAGTTCTGTCTCTCTCTCTCTCTCTCTATTTCTCTCTCTCACACAAAGATAATAGTTCTGTCTCTGTCTCACACAGATAATAGTTCTGTCTCTCTCTCTCTCTCTCTCTCTCTCTCTCTCACACACACAGTTATTAGTTCTCTCTCTCTCTGTCTCACACAGATAACAGTTCTGTCTCTCTCTCTCTCTCTATTTCTCTCTCTCACAGAAAGATACTAGTTCTGTCTCTGTCTCACACACACACACAGATAATAGTTCTGTCTCTCTCTCTCACACACAAAATAGTTCTCTCTCTGTCTCACACAGATAATTGTTCTGTCTCTCTCTCTTTCTATCTCTCACACAGATAATAGTTCTGTCTCTCTCACACACACAGAAAATAGATCTGTCTCTCTCTCTCTCACACAGTTATTAGTTCTCTCTCTCTCTGTCTCACACAGAAAATAGTTCTGTCTCTCTCTCTCTCTCTCACACAGATAATAGTTCTGTCTCTCTCTCTCTCTCTCTCTCACACAGATAATAGTTATGTGTGTGTTTGTGTGTGAGAGACACAAAAAAATAGTTATGTCTCACACACACAGATTATAGTTCTGTCTCTCTCTCTCTAACACAGATAATAGTTCTGTCTCTCTCTCTCTCAC
This sequence comes from Electrophorus electricus, assembly GCF_041902795.1. Taxonomy (NCBI): domain Eukaryota; kingdom Metazoa; phylum Chordata; class Actinopteri; order Gymnotiformes; family Gymnotidae; genus Electrophorus; species Electrophorus electricus. The sequence goes on along the minus strand of NC_137497.1, from coordinate 20,654,989 downwards.
ACAGATAATAGTTATGTCTCTCTCTCTCTCTCTCTCTCTCTCTCACACACACAGAATAGTTCTCTCTTTCTCTCACACACACACAGATAATAGTTCTGTCTCACTTTCTTTCTGACAGATAATAGTTCTGTCTCTCTATCTCTCTCTCACACACACACACAGAATAGTTCTTTCTCTCTCTCACACACACACAGATTATAGTTGTCTCTGTCTCTTTCTGACAGATAATAGTTCTGTCTCTCTCTCTCTCTCTCACACAATAGTTCTGTGTCTCTCTCTCTCTCTCTCTCTCTCTCGCTCTCTCTCTCTCTCTCTCTCTCTCTCTCAAACAGATAATAGTTCTGTCTCTCTCCATCTCTCTGTCTCACAAAAAAAACCACACAAACACAGATAATAGTTCTCTCTCTCTCTCACACATAATAGTTCTGTCTCTTTCTCTCACTGTATCACACACAGATATACTCACTGTATCACACATAATAGATCTGTCTATCTGGGAGAGAGGGAGAGAGAGAGAGAGAGAGAGAGGGAGAGGGAGAGGGAGGGAGGGAGGGAGGGAGGGAAAGGAAGTGAGGAGAGAGAGAGAGAGAGAGGAAGGAGAGAGAGGGAGGAGGGAGAGAGAGAGGAGGGAGAGAGAGGAGGGAGAGAGAGGGAGAGAGGGAGAGAGAGGGGAGAGGGAGGGAGAGAGAGGGAGAGGAAGAGAGAGAGAGAGGGGGAGAGAGGAGGGGGAGAGAGAGAGGGAGGGGAGAGGAGAGGAGGGGAGAGGGGGAGGAGGAGAGGGAGGAGGAGGGAGGGAGGGAGAGAGAGAGAGGGAGAGGGAGGGAGGGAGGGAGAGGCACCACTAGAGGGCAGTATTACGGTACAACGCCACTAGAGGGCAGTGTTACTGCACATCACCACTAGAGGGCAGTATTAACACTAACCTGAACACTCACTGTCAAGATTCATCATGATTGTTTTACAGATTGTTCTACAGTTATTAACAAACATTTGTCAATTCTGGATTCACCTTTTCAGAACCCATCACACAGTTTGAACTGCAGTGATTTATATGGACTGAATTGTGCATCAGTTTTCATTACATTATACATTTATATGTATTCTGATATTTGATTACACCTTTACATGTATTGCGATGGCTTACATCACTACTACAATTCACTATAAACACGCTCACAATAACAGCACAGTGTACCACAATTCATTATAACACACTCACAATAACGGCACACTGTACGACAGTATGACACTGTATGTATTTGAGAAATAAGATCGTGTGTGTCATGTATGACACTGTATTTGAGGAATAAGATCGTGTGTGTGTCTCATGTATGACACTAAATGTATTTGAGGAATAAGATCACGTGTGTCATGTATGACACTGTATGTATTCGAGTAATACTGAAGTATAAATCGGTCTGTTTTGTAGAAGTGGGTCAGAGGAGATTGGACTGGATGTTCCTCTCACATACATGAAAATTAATAAAGTGACCTCATATCTGTGTCTGCTGTTATGGGTGATTATATGACATATATGTGCACACCCAAATTCATGATTGTTCACTTGGATTTGTGCTTCTCAAATTTGGAGTGTGTTCACACTAAACACAGTGTGTTTTAGGGGATTTCTACATACCTGAGTGTGTCCAGTTTGCAGTGGGGATCCTCCAGTCTAGAAGAGAGCAGCTTCACTCCTGACTCTCCTGGGTGATTGTACGTCAGATCCAGTTCTTTCAGGTGGGAGGGGTTTGACCTCAGAGCTGAAGCCAGAGAAGAACAGCCTTCCTCTGTGACCAAACAGTAAGACAGTCTGCAGAAAGGAGGGAAACAGGAAGAGAGAGACAGAGAGTGAGATGCACTTCCAGAGCAGCCTGCATGGGGCAGCTAGAGAGGCTGGTAACTGTAGTGGAGGTTCCTCCACTCTCATCTCTCTCTGGCGTCCTCCATAGCAGATGGTTTTGTTCACTCTTTTCCAGATCGCTGCTGTCTGTGTTTATTTTAGCTCTTATTTTTATTCAGCCCTTCAGAACTCTAGTGCACTATTAACCTACATCAGAAGAACTCTAAAGCTGGACTTACACTGTGTGATTTCAGTGGTCTTATAAGACTGTTACATGTCAGACTGTATGAGATGATGCCAGTAAAATCTTGGCAGAATTCTACATCTGGCTGTGATAACAGGAGTAAAAACACTGTCACATTTCTGGACCTGTGACTCAGAGATAAAGTCTAAGAATCCTAAGCGATGCATACTTTTTTTGGAAGTTGCAAAGCTGATGCCAGACTTTCACAAGTGTTTTCCTCAAGATTACAGATAGCTAGACTGCAAGTAGATACAACAGACATTACAATATACCCTACAGTAGATACAACAGATATCACAATATACCCTACAGCAGATACAACAGACATCACAATATACCATACAGCAGATACAACAGACAATACAATATAGTCTACAGTAGATACAACAGATATCACAATATACCCTACAGCAGATACAACAGACAATACAATATAGTCTACAGTAGATACAACAAATATTACAATGTACCCTACAGTAGATACAACAAATATTACAATATACACTACAGTAAATACAACAGATATCACAATATACTCTACAGTAAATACAATATTACAATATACCCTACAGTAGATACAACAGATATCACAACATACTCCATAGTATATAGTATAGTGGAATTATTTTGTCATTATGGGAATATCTCTGAGAAATAGATATCCAAAATCAGCATATTGTAAATGAGTACATGAATTCCCCTAATGGTAGTATGACTTTAATATGGGATTATTAAACTTCCGCATGCTGTCTGGACAGCAGAGTCCCTCGCAGTCTTCAAACACAGACTGAAGATCCATCTGTTTGTGGAATATTTAAATGACCACTGATCCTGCTCCTATGTTGACTAACTGAAACTCTAGTACTTCTTGTAGGGTGTTTATTACTCTGATGTTGACTGCTCCTGTGTTGTCTAACTCTAGTACTTATTGTTTATTACGCTGATGTTGACTGCTCCTATGTTGACTAACTCTAGTACTTATTGTTTACTACTCTGACTGCTCCTATGTTGACTAACTCTAGTACTTGTTTACTACTCTGATGTTGACTGCTCCTGTGTTGACTAACTCTAGTACTTATTGTTTATTGCACTGATTGTCTGTTATGGAGCTTAAATGTATTTTGTACTTCTAGACATTAGCACTGATCCCTGTATTTCAACAGTATTCTAGTTCATTGGTATCTTGCACTCTAACCTACTTTACTGGCTAGGATCTGTTCTATGAGGAAATGACAAAGCACTTTTCTAAGTCGTTCTGGATAAGAGCATCTGCCAAATGCTGTAAAAGTAAATATAAATGTACTCTTATGTGGTCATGGAACTGTCTTGGCTTTATGGGACATTTCTGAGAAATAGATATCCAAAATCAACCTGAATGAAATGAGTACATGAATTCACCTAAAAGGTATTATTATTTTAATAGGAGTTTATGAAAAATAGTAGAGTGAAATCTGTCCAAACTTACTCTGCTGATACTCTGCAAATTCAGTCTATACAAAATGAGTGCATTATTTCGCCTAAAGGTAGTTTGACTTTAATATGGATTTATGAAGACATTGTACAGTGAGTGTCCAAACTTACTCTACTAATAGTCAAGGCCTTCTACTAACATGTGGTAGTGGAACTGTTTTTGCATTTTGTTAAAATTCAGAAAAATATATAAAACTTCAATACAGATTTATTAATGATCTGGTGATGGCCAAGGGCCACCATTCAATTGGCAGTGGAATATTTCAGCCCTGGAGTTCCCCTGCCCTGCACATTTGCCACATTTCACTAGTGATAACCCCTGTTTCAGCTGGCAGTCAAGAACTATAATAACCTTCTGAGAAACATTATGTAGAAAAAGCATTTTCCACAATGCTTATTAAGATGTGTATATATATTACCAATTGTGTTTAATGTAATTATGCAATTAAACTAGTTCAATCAAGTAAACTGTATTTTGTACTTTTAAATGTAGTAAACGTGCATGTCCATCAAAGCTCTTAAAAATACGCAAATGTTTCTTTGCTTAGGAAGAGTTAGATTGCGGTGAGCAGCGAAATACCGTAAAATCGCGCATATAGGAGCAATGAATTTAAAGCGCGGATGACTTGACTGTTAATCGCGGATAGAGTGATCGCGGTTGTAACCTACTGACCACCTGTAACCTAGTAACCACCTGTAACCTAGCTACAAGGTTTAAATGTGTTTAAACTGATGTAGGGGACCTGACTGATTAATACACAGCTGTACTTCATGAACACCAGATGTTATAAATCACATCCCTGTCAAATCTCCCCTCACCCTCCTCCCTCCTGCTCTCAACTACGTGAAGATCCAACCGCATTTCTCCTAAAGACTGTAACTTGATTGTTGCAAAGACAAGTCCAATCTTGCTTATTGACGGTTTGGTCAAATTGTTGAGACTGTTAGCTGGTTAGATATCTGTGCTGAACAGTAAACAACTAAACAAATCAACATAGCTAGACTTTCTTTGCTAACATTACCTAGTTAGCTGTTAGCCATGAATGACGATCAGAGATTCAGTGAAAAACTCATACAGGCTTTGTCTGTCTGTCTTAGTCCATCTACTTTTACTTTTTGTCTGTCCCTTTCTGGTATTTTCCTTTTCTCTTGGAAATCACCATAGCAGCAAATATCCTCCAATTCCGGTTTGAGATTTTCTGTCATTTTCATGATCCACTACAGTTCTCTTCACCTCAGTGAGTTAAAACGGCTCCTCTGATGCTATTGGCCACTGTAATGATGTTATTGAATATTCTGCTGCCCCGGCCGTCCTACCACATATGTGATTGGATCAAATTACTGTCACTCAAAATGAGAAACTTATCACTCATATTGCTGTTACTGCTGGATACAAGTGCTTCTTGGATATTCATGTTATTACTACCTTTTTTTTTTTTTTCAAATGGTACAATTTAAAAAATTTGTGGAGTGTTTTTATTGTACCTTTTTTAATACGTCAACATAGACTTCCTAAAAACACAAGGGCAACAATCACAAGGTTATTACTGTATTTCTAGACCAAACTGTTTTCTGCTGTTTCGTGTGCTCCCAGTTTTAGTTGAGAAAAATATTAGGAACATTATCTTCACTACATATAATGGTGTTATACTGTTTCTGACCATTCTGGTGCCCTACACACACCCAAACACACCCTGCTGCTACCACTCTACAGTTACAGTGAAACTACAAACACTCCATAACTGCAGCCTGATTAGATTTAATAGACAGACTGAACTCAGGCATGCTAATAGAACACAGATTTGTACCTTCAGTTTCCAGAGTTGGCTCTGTCCTAGAACAACTCCCCCAGGTCATTGTGCCAGTGTTGGGTAGTGTAGTCTATTGTGTGGCTGTGTGTATCAACATAAAATATCGTGGGTGTAGAAGATTACTGCACATTCACTGAGTGGATTTGAACTTGTTACATCTACTACTGTATTTTCTTTTCCCTCTTCTGGTTTATGTTTAATGAAGACAGGTTTGGGGTGGAGCATGTATTGGGTTTGGCTTTTATTCTGGTTTATACTCCCCATAGAGACAGATGGCATGTTTGTAGAGCTCTATTACTTTTTAGTAATAGTGGTTTGTGCTCAGAATAAAGTGTCTGTTGTGGTCTCTCCCCCTACACTGGCACATAACAGAGATGTATAAAGGTTGGTATCTTTCTCTAATCATCTGCAGCTGAAATAACCAGCAACTGAAGATGGCCGCCTCCAACACTCCTTTACCATTTATCAAACACTGTAAGATAATACTGATGATTTTCTTCATAATTTGTGAACCCTAAAGATGGCCATGTTACTATATTGTGTGGGATGTAGCTTGGACACATATTAAAACTGTAGCATAACCATTATATTAGAGTGTTGCTATGAACAATGCATTAAATAAGAGTTTTACACATTTTTTTATTTTTTTTTTTAACAGAACAGTGCCTTGACTCTCCCACTATTTGTATTTTATATCTTTTCCCTGCAAAACACCTTCACTATTGTTTCTGAACTTCGGAGCCCTCCAGACATCTTGTGGTTTTAAGTATTTTCTGTGGTCAGTGTTTGTTCTCCTGTATGGAGGAAGCAGAAAGACAAGGAGCACAGCAAGGTGTCCAGTGAGGAGCACATTCTATCAGTGGTGGTCACACACAGATAATAGTTCTGCCTCTCTAACACACACAAATAAATCTGTCTGTCTCTCTCTCTCTCGATTTCACACACACACAAACTCACAGATAATAGTTCTGTCTCACACTTACAAATAATAGGTCTGTCTCTCTCTCTGTCTCTCTCTCTATTTCTCTCTCATACGCACACACACACACACACACACACACACACACACACAGATAATAGTTGTTTCTCTCTCTCTATCTCGCTCTCATGCACACACACAGATAAAAGTTCTCTCTCCCTCTCTCTCCCTCTCTCTCTCCCCCTCTCACACACACACACACACACACACACACACACACACACACACACACACACACACACACACACACACACACACACACACACACACACACACACACACACAAATAATAGTTCTGTCTCTCCCTCACACACACACACGTTTCAATTGAGGTGAAGCATTATAAACAGTAAATGAAACATACTTGTGTCAATCTGTGTAATAAATAAGATTTCAAACAGTAGTTATATTGGTCCTGAACTAAACAGTGTGAGGTCTGGTTTACTGTGTATATACAGTAGTCATGTTGGTCCTGAAATAAACAGTATGGGGTCTGGTTTACTGTGTATAAACAGCAGTCATACTGGCCCTGAACTAAACAGTGTGAGGTCTGGTTTACTGTGTATAAACAGTAGTCATATTGGCCCTGAACTAAACAGTGTGAGGTCTGGTTTACTGTGTATAAACAGTAGTCATATTGGCCCTGAACTAAACAGTGTGAGGTCTGGTTTACTGTGTATAAACAGTAGTCATATTGGCCCTGAACTAAACAGTGTGAGGTCTGATTTACTGTGTATATACAGTAGTCATATTGGTCCTGAACTAAACAGTGTGAGGTCTGGTTTAATTCTGTGTGTGGTTATATTTCTACATGTAGTTATATTGCTACATTTGGTTATAATTCTACATGTGATTATAATTCTACGTGTGGTTATATTTCTACGTGTGGTTATAATTCTCAGTGTAACTGAATTATGTAGTATCAAATGATGAATTATGGGTGCAGAAATGTCTGATCTAAAGTTCTGATGTAATACAAAACACCACACATGCTATGCACCACACACACATACACACACACACACATACACACACACACACACACACACACACACACACACACACACACACACACACACACACACACACACACACACACACACTTCACTCCTTCTCTCCTCCTAATCTCCTGATTACTGATTACTGTGTCTTGTGTGTCTTTCTTTCTCTCTTGTAATTAAGTCCACAGGTTCACTCGTCCAGTGCTGAACATTGTTCCTCACTACTGTGTTCAGATGTCCTGAGTTTACTGTCAGCTGTCTGCTCAGTTTCTCTCTCTGCTGACTCCACGTCTTCTACCATCACTGTTCTATTTTTGTTTGATGTCTCTGGCTTGATGAAAAAATTAGCAGCCAACATTCACTCCTAAGTCAAGGAGTAACCAACATTATACTGTAACTTGGCAAGCTTAAGGTTACTAATATTAGACAGCTACATGTTTCATAAAAACACCCGTGGAGAGAGATCACAGGTTTATCTTAAGGAATAACCAATAAACCTTTCAGTTCTATTGAATGAATATTAACTTGTTGCGTTCTTTCCTCCAGCACGGCTGTCAGTTCAATTCATCTCAACATGTGTTGAACACACGGTGTAAATCATAATGAGAACAGGGTCTCCCACCCAAAAACACAAGGGAATCGTGTGATTGTAAAAGAGTCCTGTAATGTGTCCAGAATCTCGATGGTTCAGCTTTAAATGTTTTAATTAAGATTTTAAGGGCTTGTATTTGCAGAGAGATTAGAATGACTGATGTTTACAGTGTTTCCATACATAAACTAGATAAATTCATTCAATGAAAATCTTACATTAGAACACTTCATTTTACAACACTGTTGTTGGAGTTTCTGAATATATTCATCCTGTAAGACATTTTACAAAATTTCTGCACTCAGGTGACCAAAAATGCAGCTTGTGGACAAAATGCAAACGCGCCTAGTTGAAGCAGCATTGTAATAAATACATCTGTACACGTGGACAAGGACTCATCTGTATCTTCTGTTTACAATGTTATATTTCTCTTCTAGACTTGAAAATCTGCTCATGCATCACAAATGTAATTCTTCGTCTGCACAGTGTGGTCATTTAATGAAATGCAGCAAGGTTTCAATAGAAAACTATATTTAGAAATATTTAAAGAAGAGAACTTTATAATATAATATAAAAGTGTATATTTCCTTGCATTGCTTTGCCTGGCAATGTTAGTTTAATACTGTACTATAAGGGCGTTGACACTGACCGTTTTAAAATGGCTCTTTATTTACATTCAAAAATAGTCACAGAAACTCACCTGAGAATCTCCAGTTTACAGTGTGAACTCTTCAGTCCAGCACAGAGCTGCTCCACTCCTGAATTCTGCAGGTCATTATTATTCATCTCCAGCTCTCTCAGTGAGTTTTCTGTTTGTAGAACTGATGTGAGAGAT
>NC_137497.1:20631220-20641220 GCF_041902795.1 Electrophorus electricus | reverse complement strand
ACACAAATACACTAATATACAAACAGAAAATATTGTTGGAAGACACGCAGAGTAGTGATTATGGAGGAATAAACACTGCAGTATTGATTATGTTGGAATGAACACTGCAGTAGTGATTATGGACAAAAAGACACTGCAGTATTGATTATGGAGGAATGAACATTGCAGTAGTGAATATTAGTGTATGAACACTGCAGTACTAATGATGGTGGGATGAACACTGCAGTAGTGATTATGGAGGAATGGACAGAATGCAGAGAGCAGAATCTTTTACTAGTGTTTACATTCCTGTGCTCACACTATGAGTCACTGATCATGAAACATTCTCCTCTGCCTTTGCTTTTCCCAGTGAGGTCCTGAGTTCTGTCTGTGTGGTGCACCGAGAATCCTGGAGGCTTAATAGCTGAGTCAGGGACCCCATCAGTCAGTCAGGTGTGTGTGTGACTCAGACACAATCGGCCAGTTAAGTGTGTGTGAGGCAACTATCTCATGTCTGCTGTTGACATGAAATGTGTCCCTGGAGTTTGTCCTTCATGGACTGTATGTGTGCAGTAAAATACTGGGGAGAAGAGGATGGTTCACATGTTTCAGCTGGATCAGAACTGACTTACTTCTCCTGCACTGCTTGTGTGAGGACTCAAGGACATATGACGTTTTGTACAAAATAACTGATACGGTCAGTTTCACAACTGTGCTTACATGCATTTGAGTAGAGCCAAATACTAATACTCTCTGAAATTCAAGAAAAAACTTTCAACTGTTCACTCAAATTATGCTGATTATATGATTTGTAAAGAAAAGCATTGTATTAAACTTGAGAGAAATGCAAAACAATCATTTTCACTATTGGTCTGAGATATTGGTCCCACTGTATGTGAGCAACAGTAGTAGCCTGCTACAATTTTAGGTGAGTGACAGTAGTAACAGCATTAGCTTCTGGGAGACTCACTGCATGTTACACTGATCACACAGAGCTGTGAATGTCACTGCATGCTACATTGATCACACAGAGCTGTGAACGTCACTGCATTTTACACTGATCATTTTACATTTATGGCATTTAGCTGACGCTTTTATCCAAAGCATCTTACAATTATGACTGAGTTCAACTTGAGCAATTGAGGGTTAAGGGGCCCAACAGTGGCAACTCGGCAGTGGTGGGGCTTGAACCAGCAGCCTTCTAATTAAAAGTCAAGTACCTCAATCACACAGCACTGAAGTAGTACTGGAAGCAGTTGCTGTTAATGATGTTAGCTTATTTTGACAAACCTATTTACAACTAGATTATGACAAATTGCCTTGGTAAAATATTTAAACAATGAAAATGTTTCAGATGAAGTCATATTAACACCTACACCCTTATATAGTGTTTCAGATGTAGTCATATTAACACCTACACCTCTATAAAGTGTCTCAGATGTAGTCATATTAACACCTACACCTTTCTAATGTGCCCAATCACCATCATCGGCTCTAAAGAAAACCGATGATAAAGTTTGAAAACTGCCATCAGTGTGAAATATATATATGTGCGTGTGTGTGTGTGTGTGTGTGTGTGTGTGTGTGTGTGTGTGTGTGTGTGTGTGTGTGTGTGTGCATGCATGCGTACACACTGATAGTTCATACTTGAACACTTCTGTATGTTACACTGTGTGCTGTGGTGTGTGTGTGTGTGTGTGGCGTGGTGTGTGGTGTGTGTGTGTGTGTGTGTGTGTGTGTGTGTGTGTGTACACACTGATAGTTCATACTTGAACACTTCTGTATGTTACACCGCAGCACATTTTCTGTCTGTTTCACTAAGAGTGTGAACTATAAACACTGTTGACCACTGTTGTAAATGTAGGACCATTCTCAACACACAGACACACAGCTACCCATGACATCAAATATCATTTAACCATCATTAATATGTTTAGACTAATGAATCACTGGACTGTATTGAATCACTGGACAGTGTTACTACATTCCAATGTTCCACAACTTTATGGTTTAACTTAAGCACCTGGTGTTGGAGCCTTCAATCACCTACATGTGCTTTAATGTAGGATCTCTCTATCCTGCTCTCTCTCTAATGTTCTCTCTCACTCTCCTTTTCATTTTTCACAGAAGACCTTCTGAGTCAAGAACATCCACTGCCTGCTACACCCACTGTTCATCTCTAAATGAAAATACTCACATGGCTTTTCTGGATGCTTTGACCACTGGCAGCAGTCTCAGTAGACATTCCTCTGATGGGTCATATTTCCTCAGGTCAAACTCATCCAGGTCCTCTTCTGAGTTCAGCAACACAAACACCAGAGCTGACCACTGAGCAGGAGACAGTCTGGCTCCATGGAGACTACTGTTACCTCCTCTGCTCAGGTATGTTTGGACTTCCTGCACTAGAGAATGATCATTCAGTTCATTCAGACAGTGGAAGAGATTGATGGATTTCTCTGTAGAGGGACTGTCACTGATCTTCTCCTTGATGTACTTAACTGTTTCCTCTCTGCTGTGAGAGCTGCTTCCTGTCTGTGTCAGTAGGCCTCGTAAGAGAGTCTGATTTGACTCCAGTGAGAGACCCAGAAGGAAGCGAAGGAAAAGGTCCAGGTGTCCATTTTGACTCTGTAAGGCCTTGTCCACTGCAATGTTGAGGAAGACAGACATTGGGGTTTTGGAAATACTGAAAAATCCAGAGTATTTCTGTTGCAGCACATTGGTGCTGGTGGAGATGAAGGAAATAAACACATATACAGCAGCCAGCAACTCCTGAACACTCAGATGTACAAAGCTGAACACCTTCCCCAGCTGTAGCTCAAACTCCTGTCTGAAGATCTGAGTGCACATTCCTGAATACACTGTCATTTCTCTGACATCTATGCCACTGTTTCTCAGGTCTTCCTCATAGAAGATCAGGTTGCCTTTTTCTAGCTGTTGGAAAGCCAGTTTTCCCAGTGCCAAAACATGTTTTCTCCTGTGACATGGGTGAGTGGGACCTTTTTGTCCTTTCATACTTTGTCCATACTTTTGATCCTTGTGTCTGAGCTGAAAGATCAGGAAGTGTGTGAACATCTGAGTCAGAGTCTTGGGGATCTCTCCACTCTCTGCTTCACCCAACATTCTCTCTAAAACAGTGGCTGCAATCCAACAGAAGACTGGAATGTGGCACATGATGTAGAGGCTTTTTGACGACTTCATGTGTGTGATGATTCTATTGGCCAGGCCCTGATCACTGATTCTTTTCCTGAAATATTCCTCTTTCTGTGGTTCACTGAACCCTCTTACCTCTGTTACCTGGTCAACACACTCAGGAGGGATCTGATTGGCTGCTGCTGGTCGAGAGGTTATCCAGAGGAAAGCAGAGGGAAGCAGATTCCCCTTGATGAGGTTTGTCAGCAGCACATCCACTGAGGTTGACTCTGATACATCCCACAATCTCTCATTGTTCTGGAAATCTAGAGGAAGTCTACACTCATCCAGACCATCAAAGATGAACAGAATTTTGTAGCTGGCATAATGTTTAGGTTTTAATTCACATGTTTCTGGGAAAAAGCGATGAAGAAGCTCCACCAGACTGAACTTTTTCTCCTTCATCAAATTCAGCTCCCTAAAAGGAATTGGGAATATGAAGAGAACATCCTGATTTACATTTCCTTCAGACCAGTCCAGTATGAACTTCTGCACAGAGACTGTTTTGCCAATTCCAGCCACTCCTTTAGTCAGCACAGTTCTGATGGTTTTGTCTTGTCCTGGTAAGGGTCTAAAGATGTCACTGCATTTGATGGGTGTCTCCTGTGTTGCTCGTCTCCTGGATGCTGCCTCAATCTGTCTCACCTCATGCTCATTATTAACCTCTCCACTCCCTCCCTCTGTGATGTAGAGCTCTGTGTAGATCTCATTCAGAAGTGTTGTGGTTCCCTGCTGTGAGATTCCTTCATGAATCTTCTGACATTTGTCCCTCAGTTTGGATTTGAGCTTTCTGTGGCAAGCAGGGGCCAGTTCTGATAAAAGAGGAAGACAACAGAACACATGCTAATCTCTTTTAGTTTCATTCATAAAATACTTATTACAGGAGTTACAGGAAAAGAGATAAACAGATTGTTATAAATAGATTGTTTATTCCTGCTAGATTGGGCATGAAACTTCCAGTGGTAAATCTTAGTCAATTCAGGGACTGACAGCCTTAAATTTCAAGATTAACAGACATTGTATTATACATTATTTTATTGATAATATTTACTGGTTATCAATAACACCAAATGGTCAGTAGTTAGAAACCAGCTGAGGTTCCACCACACACACTGGTAACCATCACCTGACTGAGGAGATCTACAACCCAGACTGGACAAGGAGGGGGGGGACAACCTGTGATCTGTGAGATAGGACCTGTGTTCTAATGTGATCTGTGAGATAGGACCTGTGTTCCAATGTGATCTGTGAGATAGGACCTGTGTTCCAATGTGATCTGTGAGATAGGACCTGTGTTCCAATGTGATCTGTGAGGTAGGACCTGTGTTCTAATGTGATCTGTGAGGTAGGACCTATGTTCTAATGTGATCTGTGAGATAGGACCTGTGTTCTAATGTGATCTGTGAGATAGGACCTGTGTTCTAATGTGATCTGTGAGATAGGACCTGTGTTCTAATCTCAGTTACAAAGAATAAAGTGACACTTTATTTTAAGTGATCCTTTTAACATTAAATAGTGTCTGACCACTTGAGCTATTCCACTTGTGAGTAGACTTGATTGCAATTGTATCCAAACTCTCACATGATTCATTCATGAACATATACTTGGATACTTGGGGGGGGGGGGGGGGGGTTGTATGTGGACATAGGAAAAAAAAATTAACATCTGCCAGTGATTTGTGGTCAAATCTCATTGGTCAAACTAAATCTCAGCCCTAAAGAATAACAATGGATCCTCAAAACGTCAGCATTCTGCAAACACATGACACATAATCCAGCAGTTAATGTACTGTACCAACACTCAGAAGGTTGTCAGTTCAAGCCCCACCACTACAAAGTTGCCGCTGTTGGGCACATGAGCAAGACCATTAACCCTCAATTGCTTGAATTGTACTCACAATTGTAAGTATTTATTTTCCTTCATTAAAAGCACCTGCTAAATGTAATAATGTCATGACCCAGAGCTCTTACTGGTCTGTAGTGTGTTAGCGAGGTCTTTCTGGTTCATCTTCCTCAGGACATGCAGTGTGATCTCCAGCGCCCCCTCTCTGACACTGCTCTGATCCTGCTCATCCTCCACCTGTCTCTCAGTGCATGCTGGGTAATCTGAGCTCAGTAGATTCTTAAATCTCTTCAGCTCATTCTTCACCAGAGAGATGATTTTGTCCTCCAGCTCCTGAATAAACAGTATCAGTAAAACTAGTGTTATATACAGATCTTTTTAACACAAGATAATCAATTAAACAGAGGAGAGGACTGAACTGAGTGGGATTGGGTGGTCATGTGGACATTATGGTTTATAAAAGAACATAAACATCACATTAACTCAGCTGTATCTTAAAGTTTAAATATTAGTTAATTTTATAAAGCTATAACATAGTAGTTTGTGAAGTTTGAGTTTTGTTCATTATCAGTTAAATTACAAAAAGTCATTAAAGTAAAGCATGAACCAGTAAACCACAGAGTCTCATCATGATGTGTGATCTAAACACACTCTAATGATAAAGACCCTTGACCCCCTCACACACACACACACACACACACACACACACACACTTACACACCTTGAACACTGACTCCAGCTTTTCTTTAGAAATGTTTACAGGCTTCTTCTGGTCACTGTGGACAAACAAATCAAATACTTTAATGGATAATCTACAGTTTATAAACATGAATCCAAGTTAAATTCATGGTTGTGTATATGATGCTGATGATGATGATACACGGCTTGAACCCAAACACTGTACTGACAGTAGAGCAGAATAACTACAGAGAAGCTACCCCTGGCCCTCACTCTGGTGATGAAGAATAATGTTTATGTGAATGGTTCTTTACCGTTTACTGGGAAATGAACACAAGAAAATGAACACTGGAACACAATTATATGCACCCCATCCACACAGAACAGGGGGCACCAGAAGAAAGAAAGAGAGAGAGAAAGAGAGAGAGAGAGGAGTAACAGAGCAGCTGTGGGGCAGCAGGCAGGATAAAAAGGGTGATTATCCATGGTCCATGGTGGACACTATCAGAACTATCAGATACTGACCAAGAACCAGGTTGAGGGTTAATAAAGAAAGCTGTTAATCTAACAGTTCTGTGTGTGTGTGTGTGTGTGTGTGTGTGTGTGTGTGTGTGTGTGTGTGTGTGTGTGTGTGTGTGTGTGTGTGTGTGTGTGTGTGAGATTATTCTACTTTCCAAAGATTGGGTGTATTGTATTTATATTCCGTGTCCCAAACCTGTTATGCAATACTCAGTGTTCATGTTGGAATCCTTCTCTCTGTAACAGATGAGTAAAGTGTTTTCTCTGGTCTAGATGGTGGTGTGATTCTGGAGAGTTTTGCCCATCCTGTGACTGAAGGAGATCCTCTGACTCTACACTGTTTACTTCACCCCACTATCACATCACACCTCAGAGCTGATTTATATAAATCATCCAGACCCAGACTGCAAGAGAAATGACCATCTGTACTGTCTCAAAGTCAGATGAGGGTGTCTACTACTGTAAACACCCAGAGAGAGGAGAATCACCACACCGCTGAGTCTCAGAGGTCAGAAAACAGTCAATTTAAATGTTTCTTAACAACCATTTTAAAAGAGGGAACAGATCAAACATGTAGCAAATATTGTGATTCATGTGCTTTTTTTCAGTTCCATGAGTTCAGCTGGTGATTCCTCCTCTCTTGGTTCTGGTTGGTTTAGCTGTGGGACTGAGTTTGGTCCTGTTCCTTATCTTACTGACCCTGCTGTGGTGCTACAAAACCAACACAGGTCTGAGATCAGCTACAGATCGTTTCTGAATACTGTAAATATTATATGTTTGTTTGATACACATCATGTAACCTTTTTACAGTATTAAACACATTTCCATTATTTCCATGTTGCCCTGGTGCAGAATCTATGTGTTGCTGTATTGGGAATCAGTCAGACATCAATCAGACATCAGATCAGACCCAGAGAGAGTCAGGAGGTGAGGGGTGTCAGTCACACCACTGCACACTGCTCAGACCATGAACCACTAACAACTTTCCTTATTAACAATTAAAGCTTTAACTTCTCTAAGCCAATTTAACAATTAAAGCTTTAACTTCTCTAAGCCAATTTAACTCATCTTTCATCACTTGTGAATTGTTCCCTATTGTGTCCAATAATCCTTCAGTTTGGTAGTTACATTTTATTTTTCTTTTAAAGCTAAAAATTGCCCAAATATATGACACAGATGTTTGATTTGATCTTTAGAAACCCATTCTCTAAAAACATTTTTTGACTTTTGTGATGGTTTTGAACAGTAGGAGATGGGAAATGATTCTTGCAGATTGTGTCAGTGAGGCTGTACCATCTTTGTGGTTAGAAAGGTGAAGGAATGTTTCTTCCCTCTGTTATTGTGTGGTATGGTTGTGGGTCTCCAGTACCACAGACTCCACAATAAAGTTACATGCCTGGCTGGAGTTAACTGATATGGGATACTAGCTAAACTTCCCCTTTCTGTAATGTCTATATTACCCGAGTCCCTCTGCATCCTGTGTGGTTCTCTATTACCCCAGTCGGTCTGCATCCTGTGTGGTTCTCTTTTACCCTAGTCTGTCTGTGTCCTGTACGGTCCTTTATTACCCCTGTCGGTCTGTGTCCTGTGTGGTTCTTCCTGACAGTGATTCCTGAGGCCTAATAAATGTCCTCAGCAATTGTATCCTGATGTCTCATCCACCTGCATGTAACAGTTTCTAATATGAATGAGACCAGAACCACCACTACTACTTTACTATATTGTCAGTATCACAGAACTGGACTGTCCCACCTGTTCAGGTAACCAGGACCTCCTAGATGGACCCAAACACATATGAGGTGGAACAGGGACAACTGAACAACTGAACAGGAAACCACACAACTGAAAGGGTTTGAACTGAAGGAGAGGGTGAGCAAGACCACACTGTTCTACCCCTTACACTACTGGGAAAAAGGAGTGAAGGATAGTGATTGGAGTGAAGGGAGTGATGAGGAGTGATGGGAGTGAAGGAAGTGATTGGTGGAGACATAACAGGTGTTTATTCTCTTTAATAGTAAAAACAATCAGAAGCGTTCAGCAGTGAAGGGATGTTTAAGGGCCAGAAATCCCTCAGCCACTTGTCTGGTCCAACCTTATTAGTTTGAGCTATAGAATAGTGCCATTGTTTACTGGGGTATTATTGTTGTGTTATTGGGGGAACTTCACTCCCTCACACACTGGGAGGAACAAATCTACCCCACATATGAAAGAATCTGAGTGTGTAATGTGTCACTCACCTTAGGACAGAGGTCACAGGTCCACTGCTGAATTTAGGAGGAGGCTCCATAGACATGTCACTCTTCATAGACACACAGCTGGGTGCTGGATTTGCTGCTCTCTCACTCCCCCTCCTGATGATGTTGAATAGTGAAAATAAATCACATTAGAGAACAAACAATTACACCCACAACATTCTTACATAATAACTCCACCTGGTACCTGCACTCACTGGACACTTGATTAGAATCACCTGTCCTTCAGCAACTACACAAACATACCACACACACACACACACACACACACACCTGTCCTTCAGCAACTACACAAACATACCACGCGCACACACATCGCACCTGTCCTTCAGCAACACAACCATACCACGCGCACACACATACACATCCTTCAACAAGACAAATGAACCACACACACACACACACACACACATGCATCACACCTGTCCTTCAGCAAGACAAACGAACCACCCACCCCCACACACACACAAACATCACATCCTTCAGCAACACAAACGAACCGCACACACACCACACTTGTCCTTCAGCAACTACACAAATAATACATCTGTCCTTCAATAAAACAAACACCTGTTCTTCAGCAATACAAACATACCACATAGACATCACACCTGTCCTTCAGCAACTACAAAAACATACCACACACACACACAATCACACCTGTCCTTCAGAAACTACAAAAACATACCACACACACACACACACACACACACACAATCACGCCTGTCCTTCAGCAACTGCAGAAACATACCACACACACACTCGCATCACACCTATCCTTCAGCAACACAAACTAACCACACACAAACCACACCTGTCCTTCAGCAACTACATAAACATTACATCTGTCCTTCAAAAACACACAAACACCTGTTCTTCAGCAATAAACATAGCGCACACAAACAAACACACACACACAATCACACCTGTCCTTTAACAACTACACAAACATACCACACACACACACACACACACACACACACACACACATCACACCTGTCCTTCAGCAACTGCAGAAACATACCACACACACACACACACACACACACACACATCACACCTGTCTTTCAGCAACAGAAACATACCACACACACACACACATGCATCACACCTATCTTTCAGCAACACAAACGAACCACACACAAACCACACCTGTCCTTCAGCAACTACATAAACAATACATCTGTCCATCAATAACACATAAACACCTGTTCTTCAGCAATACAAACATAGCACACACACACACACAAAATCACACCTGTCCTTTAGCAGCTACACAAACATACCACACACAGACACACACACACACACACACGCATCACACCTGTCCTTCAGCAACTGCAGAAACATACCACACACACACACACACACACACACAAAATCACACCTGTCCTTCAGCAGCTACACAAACACACACACACCCATCTTATTAGTTGGAGCTGTAGAATAGTGCCATTGTTTACTGGGGTATTATTGTTGTGTTATTGGGGGAACTTCACTCCCTCACACACTGGGAGGAACAAATCTACCCCACTTATGAA